>NC_141044.1:44385000-44400000 GCF_052040795.2 Danio rerio
CTAGTTGTGTACTGTGAAAGACCACATTGTCCAGCGAGAGACTAGTGATTATATCTCTGTGAGGGATGTATGATTGACAATTTCTTATAAGAATGATCTGATAATGCATGATTGTTTTGATGATTTAACACAAATATTACTATTTTAAAGTCGAAAATATCAGGAAAACTGCACTGGTCCACCTGACTACATACACAGCACATTCACAGCTAAATATCAGTGTTTTATGTGTGGTCAGGTGTGTGTGTGTGTGTGTGTGTCTTACCAGCAGATCCACCATGTTGGGTTTGTTGTTTCTCAGTGTTTTGACGGCATGAAACACATCGACTGAATGCTGGTGTCGCAACATCTCACACACAATACTGATGGCACAGAACGTCCCGCTGCGCCCGCCGCCATTACTGAAACGCACACGCACATGCACACACGCGCACACACACGCGCACACATACACGCACACACACACACACACGCACACACACACACACACACACACACACACACACACACACACACACACACACACACACACACACACACACACACACACACAGAGAGAGCATGTACAGTTAGACATGGAACACATCTGAATTTATGATCATCGTTTATGACATTGCCTCTAAATAAATAAGTAAATAAATAAATAAAATTAACCAGAATTAAGAAGAAAAATAATAAAACCTATCAAAATTTTAAAATGTAAACACACTGACAAAATAACAGCAAAAAAGTGACAATAATAAAATAATAATATAAAAACTAACTACATTTGTCTATTATGATGTAAAGAGTGAATGAAACTAATTAATTTACTAATATTAAACATTTAATTCAACCCAAACCTGCTTTAATAGCTTTGGCAGCACAAACGTGCACTACATTTAAAAATAATCTGTTACAGTTTTTTACAATTGCTATGACACTTTTATCAATACATTTAACAAGTTTCCTAAACTCTTAACACAGTTAGCACAACATCCGTCTTCGTGGGCTATACAATTAACACATTTCTTGTTGTTTTGACACAAAATGCATCCAGTTAACACAAATTTAAAATGCTTTAACTTCTTTTACACACAAGCACAACCAAGAACAAA
Source organism: Danio rerio (assembly GCF_052040795.2). Classification (NCBI taxonomy): domain Eukaryota; kingdom Metazoa; phylum Chordata; class Actinopteri; order Cypriniformes; family Danionidae; genus Danio; species Danio rerio. Next base: position 44,386,098 of record NC_141044.1, read on the forward strand.
ACAATGTAATTTTACAGTCAAATTTACAAATGCTTTAACACAGTATGTCAGAACAGATAACACCATGTTCTAAACAGAAATTATATAGGATAAAGTCAAAGTGAACAGCTGTTCTAATTGTGAATTGAAATACAAATATATTCCCTGTATTTTATTCAATTGCCAATGAGAAACATCATATTGCGGTTATATAAATAAATAAATGATAAAAAATATAGATGTATACAAATATAGATGTATATTTCTTTATTTATTTACTGTATATAACCGCAATATGCTATTTCTCATTGGCAACTGAAAAAAAAAAAAAAAAAATTAAAAAATGAAAAAAAAAAAAAACTATATATATATATATATATATATATATATATATATATATATATATATATATATATATATATATATATATATATATATATATATATGACAGCTGATTCCCATTTAGAAAGCACACTCATGTCTTGTTTTGGTTTTTTCAATCACATGATCATATGTTCTAATAGAGGACTCTTGAGGTTTTTGAAAGGAACATCAAAGAACTCTGTCACCAATACGTCCATGTAAGATTATGCAATACAGTCATTACTGTACTATACACAGTGTGTTTTGCAGTAAGCTACTCTTTAAACCTGGAGTTCATTAGTACATACAGTACATATACAGTACAGCATTTGCATACACTGTGTCTAATTACTTTCAGAGAGTCATGAAGTTAGAGGCCAATCAAGTACCACATGAAATTTTCCATGTTGACAAGGCTGGGGATGTCGCTGTAGGAAAAACATAATAGGCCAAAGGGCCACAGTTACCGTGCCGGGCCACAGAAGATATCAAGTATAATGTGGATGAGAACATGTGGCAAAAGACCGGACAGCATAGAAAATTACTTTGTTATTTTATTATAATTGTGGTGCTTTTTTTTGCAGTGATGTCCTTCTGCAAAAAAGGTCTGTACTGCAGAAATTCTGTGTCTGTATTTTTTTTTTACATAAACTGTCAATTTTATAAAGCAATTTTTTTTCTTTGTTTTGTATAGAATTTTTGCCGTAAACGAAAGAAAATGCATGCATTTACTTATCCCAATGAAACAAAACTGTAACGAGACTTCAAATATAAGGGCAGAGCTGACACATAAACTAATGGAGTTTCTGTAATGTCAGCTGATGATAGTGTTTTTATTGTCAGTGTGTTCTGATTGACTGAATGTTTCTGTTGGAAGAGAACATGTGTTAGTGTTTTGAACAATAATTTCATTTTGAAACATGATTGCAGTGTTTTGTTAGACATGGTGTAGTGTGTTCGTTTATTATTGTATTTTGAAAAGAAGTTTAGAGGTTTAGTTTACAATGTGTGATTTTGAGCATAAAATTAACTGTTTTGCCAATTGTGTATTTTAGCTGTGTTGCTGCGTTAAGAGTTTAGCAAACTTGTTAAATGTATTAAAAAAAGTGTCATAGCCATTGTAAAAAACTGTAATACATCAATGCACTAATTACCACGTCAGAATCAGAACCAGTGTTATTTTTCCAAGTGTACGCACTAGAGATGCGCGGATGGGCTATTATTTCATCCGCAACCGCATAACAAAATTCATCATCCGTCCGCCATCCATCCGCAGTAACATTTTTGACCAATTTTTAAAACCGCACCCGCCCGCCATCTGCTGATTGGGCTCTTTATTTGAATGGCTTATTCCTTTTTATTATTAAATGAATGTTTCTTTATTGCTCATTATAGAATAGAGAACGACTTTAATGTAGACATGCAGTTAATCCAAACGTGCAAGTCATTAATTGAAGACGCTTTGAAGTGACGCTAAAGATACGAGGACGTGTCTTTTCACTTGATTCGATTCCTCGGTCCTTCTTTTCCTTGCGTCCTTCCCTCGTACCGTTATCCCGGTGGGGTGGAAACAAGAGGAAAGAAAGCAAGGAAAGGAAACGAGGATGTACAAATAAGAAATGAGAAGCACCCGAGCTCTCAGAATATCAGCAGTGAACTCCGTCTCCAATCGGCGCACAGGGACAAAAATAAATAAATAGCCTAAATTAAACGCACTGTACTATACAACTTTTTTTTATTGTAGCCTAATAGAAAACGCATTGACACATCATTTGCTATTTAGCCTACTACTAAATGCATATTTCACTTAATTTTTTAATAAATAGATAGAATAATAAGTCATTTACATTATAGCCTAATAATGTTTACATTTGTAGTTGTCCATAGCAACCCCAAAAATGTACCTGATTGCCTTAATTAATGGGCACAGTTTTTCGACTATTTATTTATTTATTATTTTTTATTTTTTGCTGTGGATGTTATTGAGCTTGTAGAAATCGGAAAGAACACCAGTTCTGCGACAAGATGAACCTTTATTGATATCTCTATCAGACAATACCTATTTTATATGCCAAAAGAAACAACAGGCAGTAAAAAAATATTAACATAAATATCTTAATGTAGGCATAGGCTATAGTCGCATGCTTTGGCAAACAGTTGAAAATTTTTTTAATAAAAACGTCATATCGTGCCTAAGCCTTATAGGTTCAGTCACCCCCACAATTAGAAATTAAATTAGAAAAATAGATTTGCCATCCCTCTTTGAGCGAACATAAAGTCTGACCAGGCTAAGTGCATGTATGACAGTGTCAGGATTCAGACGGGAGCGCCTGCATAGCCACTAATGCGCCCTGCTGCACTGAAGGAGCGCTCGCTCGCAGCACTTGTTCCTGAAATGCATATAATTCTCTTGGAAAGGTGCTGCAGTCGTGGGAATGTCTGGCCTTATTTCTCCCTAAAGGAAAGTAGATTTTCCTCTGCTGATCCGTCTATACGGAAGTTTGTAGAGGAATACTTCTGTACTTCATCCAGAATTAGTGTATCCGATTCCTCCTCCCATTCTGTGAAGTCAGTCCTAGGCTTTTTCGTTGGTGCGCCAGCTATGTGTACAAAAAAAGTACAACCGCCCGCCACCCGCCCGAATTTAATTAAAATATTATTTTTTCGTAACGTCATCCGCCCGATCCGCGGTTTATCCGCGGAGTCCGCGGCTATAACTGCCAACCGCGCATCTCTAGTACGCACACACAAGGCATTTACTGGGGGGTTTTGAGAAGCTCAGTGTACACACACACACACACACACACAGGACACTTAAATAAGTGGAAAATAATGTAATTATGCAGTTAATATCTTCATTAATATAATTATTAGACCGCTTGTTTATTTTTTCCCCAATTTCTGTTTAAAGGAGAGCAGATTTCTTCAACACATTTCTAATCATAATAGTGTTAATAACTCATCTCTAATAACTGATTTATTTTCTCTTTGTCATGATGACAGTAAATAATATTAGACTAGATATTCTTCGAGACACTTCTATACAGCTTAAAGTGACATGTAAAGGCTTCACTAGGGTAATTAGGGTAACTAGGCAGGTTAGGGTAATTAGGCAAGTTATTGTATAATGATGGTTTGTTCTGGAGACTATCAAGAAAAAACATATAGCTTAAAGGGGCTAATAATATTGACCTTAAAATGGTGTTAAAAATTTATAACTGCTTTTATTGTAGCTGAAATAAAACAAGTCAGACTTTCTCCAGAAGAACAAATATTATCAGACATACTGTGAACATTTCCTGAATCTGTTCAACATCATTTGCAAAATATTTAAAAAAGAAATAAAATTTCAAAGAGGAGTGAATAATTCTGACTTCAAGTGTATATACTGTACATGTTTTTTGTGCAATATGTGCATTGACTTTTTAAATCATACAAAAAAAAAAAAATAAGTATTTATATAAAAGTGTTTATATTTCAGTGGTTTACTGGTACAAAAACCAAGAAAACAGGCAGTAACTGATGTGCAATTTCAGATGGATGTCTGGATGAGTTTGATGCATAAAGATATTGTGTTGAGGCATTGAGCTAAAACATTCAACACAGCAATAAAAAAACTCATAGATCAATACAGAAGAATCATAATCTAACACACAAATCAATAAATACAATATGCCGTGTGCTCTCTGTCATTATTACTGAGACTCCTGCTTCAGTGCTGTCAGTGTTAAATGATCAGCAGATGGCGCTGTGACTCTACTCAACATCTCATGAGGAGTTCTTCTGTTGCTCTGAGCGTTTACTCAACTAATCTTTATTTCTGTGCGTGTGTTCGTGTGTGTGTGTGATTCTCACAGGCAGTGTACGACGGTGCGTCCCTCTCCTCCATCATACTCCTCCTGCCACTTGTCCACTTGTCTGATGAGCTTGAGGAAGGAGCGTTTGGACACCGGCGTGTCGCGGTACATCGGCCAGCCCAGAAACTGGAACTGCTGGACCATCCGGTAGCCGTCCTGCGGCTGAACACACACACACAGAGTCAGATGTGCTTATAAACTGTGCGTGTGTGTGTTTGTGAGTGTGTGTGTGTGTGTGTGGACTGACCCGCGCCGCGTTATAGATGCGGAAGATCCTGCTGATGATGTCCTCCTCCAGATCTGCAGACACAAACTCCACCTGGATCGGCCCGTGACGATGAACACCGTTCTCCGGCCAGTACTGAGGACACAACTGCACACACACACCTGATGAGTACTGCACACGCACTGTTTTTGAGTTCTTCTATATGACACATCTACAACACATTTATGACATTAAAAGGAAGACATTGAAGACTTTAAACACCGTGATCATCAATAATCAAACACATAAGTACATCACTAATTACATTAATGAAGTAATACAATAAAATTCATTCAATGACGTGAATGAAAGCGGCAGTAACTGAATGTAGGAGTGAAATGAGAGTCGGAGGATCACACACACACACACACACACACACACACACACACACACACACACACACACACACACACACACACACACACACACACACACACACAAACACACACACACACACAGACACACACACACAGACACACACACACACAGAGATAAATCAAAAGTGTTGCTGAAAGGTGTTTGACTGATGCAGATGTGTGTGTCTGGGGTGTGTTTGAGTTCACAGAAGTGTGTGTGTGTGTGTGTGTGTGTGTGTGTGTGTGTGTGTGTGTGTGAGACAGACGAGCGGCTGCAGAAACACATCTGCTGAACCGGAGAGTGTGTGCTGCACATCTTTGATCTCATCCACAGGCCTGAAGCCAAACCAGTGTGTGTGTGTGTGTGTGTGTGTGTGTGTGTGCGTGTGTGTGTATGAGTCTGTGAGTGATGAGTGATGACGTGTGTGTGCATATTTGTGTAAAGTGTAAAGTTGTGTGTGTGAGTGAGTGAGTGTGTTATTGTGTCAGTGAATGTGTGCATACTTAGTGTGTGTCTGTAAGTGATGATGTGTACAGTATGAGTGTGTATATGTACTGTGTGTATGACCTGTGCTGGATCCACATCGTTCAGAATGCGTATACACTCACTTTATTAGGTACACCTGTCCAACTGCTCGTTAATTTCTAATCAGCCAATCACATGGCAGCAGCTCACTGCATTTAGGCATGTAGACATGGTCAAGAGAATCTGGTGCAGGTCAAAGTGAGCATCAGAATGGGGAAGAAAGGGGATTTAAGAGACTTTGAACGTGGCATGGTTGTTGCTGCCAGATGGGCTGCTCTGAGTATTTCAGAAACTGCTGATCTACTGGGATTTTCATGCACAACCATCTCTAGGGTTTACAGAGAATGCTCCGACAAAGAGGAAATATCCAGTGAGTGGCAGTTCTGTGGACGCAAATGCCTTGTTGATGAGGCCAGAGGTCAGAGGAGAATGGCCAGACTGGTTCCAGCTGATAGAAAGGCAACAGTAACTCAAATAAGCACTCGCTACAACCGAGCTCTGCAGAAGAGCATCTCTGAACACACAACACGTCCAACCTTGAGGCGGATGGGCTACAGCAGCAGAAGAGCACACCGGGTGCCGCTCCTGTCAGCTAAGAACAGGAAACTGAGGCTACAATTCACACAGACTCACCAAAACTGGACAATAGAAGATTGGAGAAACGTTGCTGCTCTGATGAGTCTCCATTTCTGCTGACACATTCGGATGCTCGGCTCACAATTTGGCCTCAACAACATGAAAGCATGGATCATCCTGCCTTGTATCAGCGGTTCAGGCTGGTGGTGGTGGTGTAATGGTGTGAGGGAGATTTTCTTTGGGTCCATTAGTACCAATTGAGCATCAACGCCACAGCCTACCTGAGTATTGCTGCTGACCATGTCCATCCCTTTATGAGCACAGTGTCTCCATCTTCTGATGGCTACTTCCAGCAGGATAACGCAGCATGTCATAAAGCTCAATCATCTCAGACTGCTTTCTTGAACATGACGATGAGTTCACTGTGCTCAAATGGCCTCCACAGTCACCAGAGCTCAATCCAATAGAGCAGCTTTGGGATGTGGTGGAACGGGAGATTGGCATCATGGATGTGCAGCCGACAAATCTGCAGGAACTGTGTGATGCTATCATGACAACATGGAGGAAAATCTCTGAGGAATATTTCAGCAGCTTGTTAAATCTCTGACATGAAGGATTAAGGCAGATCTGAAGGTAAAAGAGGTCCAACTCGGTACTAGTAAGGTGTACCTAATAAAGTGGACAGTGAGTGTAGATGTACAGTGATAGTGTGTGTGTGTGTGTGTCTGACCTGTGCTGGATCCACATCGTTCAGCATGACTATAGATGTACAGTGGTAGTCCAGGACGAGCCTCCAGAAGTCCTTCACAGTGTTGGGCAGGGGATGCTGGGTAACGATGAAGGCAGACGGCTGCTTGTAGCTCTGTGAACATGAAAAACAGCAGCTCATTTCCGTCTCTCTGTCTGCTTGACTAATGGTGTGGAGGAGTTTAGTGCTGAACGCTTGTTTGCGTGTGTCTTCCTCCTCCATTTACTGTAATGAAAACAAATGCACTGCCGCATGTAAAACATACACACTCTTCCAATCTCTCCGCTTCTGTGTGTGTGTGTGTGTGTGTGTGTGTGTGTGTGTGTGTGTGTGTGTGTGTGTGTGTGTTCGGGTTATGGATCACTTTCAGACATTTTCCAGACAATGAAATGAATCAATTGTTTGTGTATTTGAATGGTTTTCATTGAGCAGACGATATGTGTGTATGTGTGTGTGTGTTTACTGCGGAAGAGCTGCAGGGATCAAACACACACAATCACACAACTGAGTAAAAGTACAGACACAATAATACAATAATATTACAGTGAAGGTATCAGATCTACCTGAATGGATCATCTCAGCCACTCTAAATGGATCATATGACTCACCGTGAATGAATCATTTGAGTCAGTGAGTTGTTTACTGAAGACTCACTCTAAATGGATCATTTTAATCAGTGAGTTGTTTACAGAAGACTAACTCTGAATGGACCATTTGAATCAGCGAAAAGTTTACTGAAGACACACTCTGATCAAATCATTTGAGTCAGTGAATTGTTTACTGCAGACTCACTTTGAATGGATCATTTGAATCAGTGAGTTGTTTACTGGAGAATCACTCAGAATGGATCATTTAAGTCAGTGAGTTGTTTACTGGAGACTCACTCTGAATGAATAATTTGAATAAGTGAGTTGTTTACTGGAGACTCACTCAGAATGGATCATTTGAGTCAGTGAGTTGTTTACTGAAGACTCACTCTAAACTAATTATTTAAATCAGTGAGTTGTTTACTGAAGACTCACTCTAAACTAATTATTTAAATCAGTGAGTTGTTTACTGAAGACTCACTCTGAATGAATCATTTGAATCAGTGAGATGTTCACTGATGACTCATTCTGAATTAATCATTTAAATCAGTGAGTTGTTTACTGAAGACTCACTCTGAATGAATCATTTGAATCAGTGAGATGATTATTGATGACTCGTTCTGAATTAATCATTTAAATCAGTAAGTTGTTTACTGATGACTTACTCTTAACAAATCATTTGAATCAGTGAGTTGTTTACTGGAGACTCATTCTGAATGAATAATTTGAATGAGTGAGTTGTTTACTGAAGACTCACTCTGAATGAATCATTTGAATCAGTGAGTTGTTTACTGGAGACTCACTCTAAACTAATTATTTAAATCAGTGAGTTGTTTACTGAAGACTCACTCTGAATGAATCATTTGAATCAGTGAGTTGTTTACTGGAGACTCACTCTGAATGAATAATTTGAATGAGTGAGTTGTTTACTGAAGACTCACTCTGAATGAATCATTTGAATCAGTGAGTTGTTTACTGGAGACTCACTCTAAACTAATTATTTAAATCAGTGAGTTGTTTACTGAAGACTCACTCTGAATGAATCATTTGAATCAGTGAGATGTTCATTGATGACTCATTCTGAATTAATCATTTAAATCAGTAAGTTGTTTACTGATGACTTACTCTTAACAAATCATTTGAATCAGTGAGTTGTTTACTGGAGACTCATTCTGAATGGATAATTTGAATCACTGAATTGTTTAATGGAGATTCACCCTGAACAGATTCTCTGAATCTGTGAGTCGTTCACCGAGGGCTCACTCTGATGAATTATTTGAATCATTAAGTTGTTTACCGAAAACTCATTCTAAATGGATCATTTGACTCACTCTGAATGAATCGCTTGAATCAGTGACTTGTTTACTGAAGGCTAACTCTGAATGAATCATTTGAATCTTAAAGTTGTTTACTAAATAACAACTCTGAACAGATCATTTGTATCAGTGAGTTGTTTACTAGACACTCAATGTATGTATGTGTGTGTGGACGTGTGTGTGTGTGTGTGTGTAACGTACGTCCATGAGCGCAGCGTTGATATAGTTGCTGCTCTCTCCATCAATGGTGATGAGGAAGGGCAGGCATCGGTCCGGCGGCAACACATCCATACAGCGGTTCTTCTCATGGTTTCGGGGCAGCAGAGCGATGCTGCAATCCTCCACCCGCAGCGTCGGCGTCACCATGTTCAACGTCTGACACACACAAACACACAGCTCACACATTATCCTTTAATATATATATATTATATATCTTTATATATTATATATCTTTATATATCTTTATATATATATATATATAAACCCATTTTAAGGTCAATATTATTAGTATTATATTATTATTAGTCCCCTTAAGCAACATTTGTTTTGGATCGTCTCCAGAACATAGACAATTCTATATATATATGTATATATTAATAATCTAAATTATTTATAGGCAGGGCAAGCTTATTTATATAGCACATTTGATACACAGTGGTAATTCAAAGTGCTTTACATGAGAAGACTAAAATAATCCCAGAATAATCACACAAGTATAAGAAAGAAAGAATTAAAATGATTAAATCAGGTTAAAATGTGTAACAACAACTAAAAAGCCAATAAATAAAAGTTAGATATGATTTATTATTAACATTTATTTCTGATTCAGTAATGTTTTCTTCATAAACACACAGCCGCACTCACTCTAAACTCCTCTTTGATTTGGCTGGAGTTGGTTTGAGGATCCAATCGGTTCATGTCGTAATAGACCGAGCGAAGCTGATTGGCTGGGATCGTGGTGTCGCCACAAAGACACGCCTCCAAGATGGCGTCATGGATAAACACATACTGCTCCTGAAACATCAACATTTGATAACAAGACAATCAATAAGTGTCTTCAAACATGCGAAGAATAAATGTAAAGAGATGCATTAGAATACGAGTAAGTAAACATTAACAAAGATTATGTAATGCTGAATAAAATTCATCGTTCATCATTAATTCATGTTAGCTCATGTATTAAATAACACATTAATATATGTTTAGTCAACATTAACAAAGACTAAGTGATGCTTAACGGATGTGTTGTTCACTGTTAACTCAGGCATAACTAATGCATTATCTAATACTGACAAACACACCCTTATTGAAAAGGGTGGCACTACAATAAGGCTGCACTAGTTAATGTTAGAAAATGAGTTTACAAACAGGAACAAACAATAAACAAGACATTTATTACAGTGTTTGATAGGGATGTAACGGTATCAGAATTTCACGGTACGGTAATACCTCGGTATGAATGTCACGGTACGGTATTTATTGAATCATTTACAGGAAAAAAAAAACTTTTGAAAATACTCCAAAAAAGTGCCAAAAGTGTCAATGACATACAAATTAGCCATCTATCTGTTAGCTTTGAAACAGGAACTTCAATTTTAATAACAAAAAATTATTAAACCATGTAAAAAAATAAAGTTTCAATTTAGTATTGTTAAAAACTCATCACATTTAACATTTAATCACTCACTTAGATAGAGATGGGTTTAAAGGAAAATTATCATATAACTATAATCTGGTAAAAGCTGGTATCTCTGGGTATTTACAATGTCCCCTGCAACAGAAAAAACCCCTCTCATTTGGGACTGAGGATTCTGGGACAAGAGAGATATGACTTGGCCCATGTTGACAGCAGTGGGGTAACGTTGTGCATTGTCTTTCCCCCACTTGAGAGGACAAACCATGAGTGAGATAGAGATCTCTTTGCGGTACAAGTCAATGTCTGCATCAATCTGAACAGTGTGCTGTGTTTCTGCAGTCCCCATGACTGTTATTAGTCGTATTCCCCAACTTGCAGGCACGTGCACACATAGGGCTCAACCTGTGCAGTGCACATGCCCTTTTTAGTCTTGGATAGAAAATGCCCTTCCAAAACGATCAAAAGTGCCCCCGCGACGCGACACAACCTCCGTCCAGTCCAGCCCTTCAGTAGGCGCGCGATAACACCTCTCTTGAGTATGCGCGCTCAACCCCCCCTCGGCGCTTTACAATACGCGCGCCACAACACAGCTGATCAGAACGCGCGCGACAGCAACGCTATTCAGCACGCGCGCGGCGATAACACCCGCTTTAGGTTCGATCATTTCCATCTTTTTTTCATCTCCGCTACTAGCAGCACACTCCATTTCCGCATTACTGGATCTGTAGCGACAACAGACCGCAAAGGATTATGGCCACGCCGGGGCTGATGGGAAATGAAGTTCCAGCTACCTCCCGTTCGCTTCATTCGCCTGAGCAAATTTTCTCAGAAGACCTATAGTTTTACCGAGTCATGCGACTTCGGTAATATCGAAAAAATTTTATATTGCGGTATGACGGTATTTACAATACCGTTACATCCCTAGTGTTTGATCATGTTTGTTAACCTTCAAGCATAAATTTAGATGTTAATAATGCATTAGTAAATGTTGAACAATGCTCTACAAGTATTGTTCATAATTAGTTCATGTTAGTAAATACATTAACCGATGAAACCTTATCGTAAAGTCTGACCTTGTGAAGTGTTACCCTTATTCTTTCAATTAATTTTGAATATTGATTTAGTTTTCTTTATGGATGTTAAAAGTTCCTGAACATGAATCAAGTCAGTGTTCATAATATAAAGGCTGATATTCAGTGTGTGAGAAGACGCGTGTGGTCAGATCAGATAATGGGTTTGCTCTTTGGGACTGGGCGTCTGCTCGTGGTCATCTCTGCTGTCTGACAGCTGGACGTAAATCATTCATGAAGTGACATTTCCATCTGCCTGCAGGACGCCTCTGCTCTTCATGCAGCGGTCAAACACACACTCCGGCTATTCTGCTAACGTCTTTATTCATGTCTGGAAGTTTTAGGTGAAGTCTGTGTGAGTGTGTGTGTGTGTGTGTGTGTCTGTGGGAAGGGCTGGAGAGAGTGGCCGCGCATGATTGGCTGAAGCTGATGTGAGGGTGCATGTGATTGGCTGTGAGATTATTTTAGTAAAATAAAACAAAAATATTATTAAAAAATTTTTTTATTAAAATGAGATAAAAAAAAACATCACAACATTTTGAAAGCGAAAAAAAGTCAATGACGAATAATACGACAAAAATTTTCAAGAGCGAAATTAAGAAATAATTGCGTTGAGAATGAGCAAACAATTGGTCAACATTTTCGTTTAAATGTAAAAATAGTTTAGTTTAAAACTTTCAAGATAAAAAATTCAAGATAAACGAAAAGATAAACGAAAGACGAAACGAAACTAACAACAGTCACTGAAAATCTAACAAAAATAAAATAATAATAAGCAAAAAAAAATAAAAAATCAGAATTCATTAAAACTGATTGTATGGTAAAATCTGACTTGCACCAGTAGATGGCGCCAAACACATTACTCAAGTGCCCGATTAAATACCAAATTGGTTACGACTGATGTGAGGCAAGGTTATTTTAGTAAACAAAATTAAAACTAAGATAAAAACTAGTAAAAAAAACATTTTCGTTATTTGAAAAAAAAAAATCACAATTAACGTCTTTATTTGATGTCAGTACATCATCGTCTAGTTTTCGCAAGGACAATTTTTTGCTGATAAATAATTTAGCAAAAATTTTTCAACAACTAAATTAGCTATGAATTTGAGGGTGTGTGTGATTAATGTGAAACAAGGTTATTTTAGTAAGTAAAAACTAAAATTAAGAAACTATTGGTCAAAAACATTTTCGTTTTCAAGTAAAAATATTTTCATTTAAAAGTAAAAACAGTCACTGTAAAACTAATGGAAATTAAATAATAATTTTTAAGAAATTAAAATAAAATTCAGGATTCATTAGAACTCATTATGTTTTAAAATCTGATTTGCACCAGTAGATGGCGCCAAACAAATCACTCATGAGCACAATTAAATATTAAAAAAGTGTGATTGGCTGCGGCTGATATGAGGCGAGGCTATTTTAGTAAACAAAAAGTGAAAATTAAAATAAACAAATATTTAAACTACTGTTTAAATTAAATTACTGTTTCGTTAGCTGAAATAAAATAAAAAAACTGCTGATTGTTCACCTCCGTCTGCACCATGTTGACTCTGCGTGAGCGCAGTTCTCTGACGCAGTTATAGATGTCCACCACTCCTTCCCGCTCCGCCATGTCCAGCATGATGTCAATAACAATGAAGCATCCGGTGCGACCCGCGCCAGCACTGAAAACACACACACACACATTACACACTTAACACACAAAACAACAACAATCCCTTTTTCAGCAGCACTGCTTTCAGAATGACTCCTCCCATTCATTTATCCAATAGGGACACTATCTGCCAATCCCAATATTATAAACTTTCATTAAGTAAATTAAAATCAGACAAAAATACAGATATACAAGACTCAATGGCTTTAAAAAGGGGGAAAAAAAACTACAATCCCATAAAGCATTGCAAATTTCACAATCACAATAAAAACATGGAGACGTAAATCTCTTTAACCTGTCGGATTTATCTGTATAAGAATAGCACATTTCTAGTGTATTGCAAAATATGCATAAAAACATACATATTTCAGTATTTGTAGAGTTTATTATGTAATTTAAAGGGCTTTATGGAAGTGGGCGGAGCTAAAGATCTCATTCTGATGCTCTGATTGGTTTATTTTCAGTACAGCATTATGGGTAATGTAGTTTTCCAGCACACGTTCGTCTGGTAAACAGGTTTGTTTGAAAAATGAGCTGAACTAATGTGAGCAGATGGTTCCACAAAAGCATATGCTGAACATTAAGAACCTCCGCGCTCACAACAGCTCCGTCTTCACAGGTTTATCAGTCACTGTTACAACTCTGCTTCCCCGTGGAGAAGATCAATGGATGTTTGAGTGTTGTGCTGTAGATTAGCTTGTGTTGGGAATTATGTTAGTGTATTAACCCTAGTGAACTCTTCAAATTTACAACCTGTGGTGATGTTGCTGCTGTTTTTGCTCCATTGACTTCCATTATGATCACATTTATTGATTGCAAAGCCTTGACAGCAGATTATCCTGCATTATTGAAATGACCAGTGTGCAGCATTAACCCTTTAGATCAGCCTGTGCTACAGAGTTTCCGTCTGTGATATGGAGTTCTGTCGCAGATTATAGTGTGTGTGTGTGTGTGTGTGTATGTAGAAATA
>NC_141044.1:44407500-44552500 GCF_052040795.2 Danio rerio
TGGGCACCAATGTATCCAGCATATGTTTTACACAGCGGATGCCCTTCCAGCTGCAACCCAGTACTGGGAAATACCCATACACACTCATTCTTTCTCACACACACACTCATACACTTTGGTCAATTTAGCTCATCAATTCCCCTATAGCGCATTTGATTGGACTGTGGGGGTAACCGGAGCACCCGGACAGACCCACGCCAATATGGGGAGAACATGCAAACTCCACACAGAAATGCCAACTGACCCAGCCAGGACTCAAACCAGCGACTTTCTTGCTGTGAGGTGACAGTGTGACACCACTGAGCCACCCAAATGAAAACATATTTATGTTTATTTATGTATTAAATACATAAACACACACACACGCACACAGACACAAACACACAGACACACACACACACATAAATGGATGGATGAATGGATAGGTTGCTTGGATGTTGCTGAAGTATTATATATATATTTATAAATCCATCACACACACTCACACACGCACACACATACACCCGCACCAGCAGCAGAATTGAGCGTCTGTGTTTCCATTAAACTCCAAATCATCTTAATAAGGCCGGCGTGTAAGTCAGCAGCCGGCAATAACAGCGCGGCCCGAGGAATTAAAATCACACGTTTAATTAATTCTAATTAGCATTGTTTTTAATCAACAAGCAAATTCCAAAATGACTTTTGACAAGCTAATTAGCTCATGCAAATCAGCGTGCGCATGTACTGATGCATTGGCTGCGAGCGCGAGCAGCAAAACATGAAGACCTGACATCATATTCATATTCATACACACGCAAACATTACAGAGCTCCTCGTGACTTTGGCTTCGACTTTGCCTGCTTTTCTGCTGGTGGGCGACTCGGAGAACGACCGTTTTAATTAAGATCTGACGAAACTCTTAATCATGACAATATTCTGCATCTTCCTCATGTGCTGTGCCGTGTTTATCAGAGAGAACACACACACACACACACACACACACACACATCTCGACTGTAAATGAATCAGCTCTCCCAGAACAACATCAGATTAAATAGAGAGCGAATTGCAGGAGACTCTGCTGTTAAAAGACTTCAGTAATGTGTATATGTAATGAATAGCTATATATTTCTCCTAGTGAACAATAAACAATGTTGAGATGTTTCAGATGTGTTTAAGGATGTGTTTACTCTTATAAATACAAAACATCAAGAAAAAAACCTAAATTAATATGCAAGTAAATAAAGAAGTTAGCTTTCTGCAGCTCTCACATGGTCGCCCCCTGAAGCTAAGCAGGGCTGAGCCCGGTCAGAATCTGGATGGGAGACCACATGGGAAAGCTAGGTTGCTGCCGGAAGTGGTGTTAGTGAGGCCAGCAGGGGTCTGTGTGGGTCCTAATGCCCCAGTATAGGGGGACTAGAGGATACTATACAGCTCCAGACTCTCTCGGGATGGCATCCTGGCCACATTTGCCCACTGACCTCCGTCTATCATGGCCTCCTAACCATCCCTATATCATAACTGGCTTCATCACTCGGTCTCCTCTCCACTAATCAGTTGGTGTGTGATTTAGTGTAATATGGCTGCCGTTGCGTCATCCAGGTGGATGCTGCACACTGGTGCTGGTTGAGGAGATTCCCCAAACATGTGTGAAGCTTTTTGAGTGTCCAGAAAAGAGCTATATAAATGTACGGAGTAATTATAATTGTCATTACCAAATATATAGAATAAATATACATAGAAAGCACTCCTGAGGCTGTCGCCTCACAGCAAGAAAGTCGCTGTTTTGAGCCTCGGCTGGGTCAGTTGGCGTTTCTGTGTGGAGTTTGCATGTTCTCCCTGCCTTCGCGTGGGTTTCCTCCGGGTGCTCCGGTTTCCCCCACGGTCCAAAGACATGCGGTACAGGCGAATTGGGTAGGCTAAATTGTCCATAGTGTATGAGTGTGAATGAGGGTGTGTGGTTTTTTTGCAAGGCTGGGTTGCGGCTGGAAGTCCATCCGCTGCATAAAAATGTGCTGGATAAGTTGGCAGTTCATTCAGCTGAGGGGACCCCAGATTAATAAAGGGACTAAGCCGACAAGAAAATGAATGAATGAATTTTCAAAATACCAGTCGTGCAATTTAGGGTTACTTAGGCAAGGCTAATTAGGTTAATTAAGTCACTAGACAACAGTTGATTGTTCCCTAGACAACTAAAAAAAAAAAAATCTTAAACGGTATAAAAAATATTTTTTAAGTAAAAATGAATTTGGCTCAGTTGGCGTTTCTGTGTGGAGTTTGCATGTTCTCCCTGCATTTGTGTGGGTTTCCTCCGGGTGATCCGATTTCCCCCACAGACATGCGGTACAGGTGCATTGGGCAGGCTAAATTGTCTGTAGTGTATGTGTGTGTGTGAATAAGTGTGTGTGGATGTTTCCCAGAGATGGGTTGCGGCTGGAAGGGCATCCGCTGCGTAAAAATGTGCTGGATAAGTTGGTGGGTCATTCCGCTGTGGCGACCCCGGATTAATAAAGGGACTAAGCCGACAAGAAAATGAATGAATGAAATGAATTTAACTCCAAGCAAACTAAAAGAAATAAGACTTTCTCCAGAAATAAATATAATAAAATACTGAAAAATGTCCCATGTTAAAAATAAAACAAGTATAATTGTTATTAAACAAAATTATCGTTAGAAATTATTTAAATGTAATGTTTTTTTTAGATTTTATAATACGCTTTAAAGTTTAATTGTACATATTTACAGGTATATGTTCAAATAATTTATAATAGGGTGTTGAATTATTTAAAAATAAAGAAAACTTTAAGTGATAATACAGTTAAACCTCAGGTGTGCATTATGATGATGTGTTTGAGAGTTTATTAGTCAGGTTCTTGTCCAAGTGTGTCAAACGTCTCCTGTGTGAAGCACTAGTTTCCTCTGCAACTCCTCCAAAGCTTTCTGTTGTGTTCTGATGAGAGTTTGGACTGTGGAATGACTAATCATTAAGTGAAGTGATTTGGAGCTGTAATGCACTCTAAACTTGCCGGAACTACTTTAGCTGTGTGTTTATTTGACAATAACCAAACACCTTAGAGTGCTCATCAGCCAATCAGAATCCAGCATTCAGGAGACCTGCTGTATAAACAGTAACACACCACAATACAGTCAATCTCAACTAAAACTACATTAGAAATCAATCAGAAATTACTTTTATTTCCACACAAAGTGTCTAAAATTAAAATATGAAGTTAAAAAATATAAACAATAGGAGCCATTTAATTATATTGTTACTATAAATAAAGTAAGAACTCATTTTAACGTGCTGTACTGCTCTCAAAACCTGCCGGAACTACTTCAGCTATGCATTTATCTCCCAGTAATCAAACACCTGACAATGACCATCAGCCAATCAGAATCAAGCATTCAGCAGACCTGCAGTATAAACAGTAAAGCACCACAATATAGTCATTCCCAACTAAAACTACATTAGAAATCAACCAGAAGTCACTTTTATTTCCACATAAAGAGGCTTAAATTGAAATGTGAATTACAGTATGAGCCTGCCGGAACTACTGTAGCTGTGCATTTATCTAAAAATAACGGCACATCAGCCAATCAGATAAGTAGTAAGTACCTGAATAGTGTGTAATATGCATTATATAGGATACACTGTGTCACTAGTGGACTCCCGGTGGTATGTGTGTGTGTGCAGCACTGATCTGGGGTCTGCAGTAATGTGTGCTGATCCTCCAGCGCTTTGCTTCAGTGGTCTTCAGCTGTAAGTGGAATCTGCCAACAGCAATTACTGCTCAGCGGGAGCGCGACTGCAGCACTAATGCTTTCATCGTTACAGCCGAACACGTCGCAATGAGAGCGCGCGCGCGGGGACGAATTATTCCCATTTCTTCATCCGTCATGTAAGAGGAGCGCCGCTGCATTTATGCATGACTCCGGTCTCCGCGAGCTGAAACACTGTAATTGAGTCTGGACATGTGATGCGCTCCACTTCAGGGAACTTTTTTTTTTTAATGAAGCCTCCATAAACTGTGTTTGGGAGAGAAATAAAGAGTTCTGATGCTTAAACGCATCGCTCAGATCATTACCTGAACAGCTGACGTACAAAAACACTCTTTAAAAACACTCTTTCAGCCTGTCGGAGAACTGCACGATTCAGCGCAATTATTGTCTGGAATACTTGATTCTGATTGGCCAGTCACGATTTTCATTAAAACTAAATACACACACTATAAAAAAATAATATTACTTAAAAAATAAAAAAATAAAAAAAGGAAATTATATTATCTACTATTATTAATAATTACTTTAATATTATAATTAAATTATATATAATTATTATTATGATTATATATATATATATATATATATATATATATATATATATATATATAGTAACAATTCAATAACAATAATAATAATTATAATATATATTAAATAATGTAATTGCAATTATTAATTATTTATTCATTATTGCATTACTTCCAAAGTTCACGTAACATTTTAAAAGCATTATTAAAGAATTGAATGCAAAGAAAAACATTAAAATCTGCACAAGTCATTGCAATTTTTGCTTATTGACTGAAATACTCGATTCTGATTGGTTAGTCATGATATTCATTAAAACTATACACTCTCTGGCCACTTTATTAGGTACACCTGTCCGACTGCTCGTTAACGCAAATGTCTAATCAGCCAATCACAGGGCAGCAGCTCACTGCATTTCGGCATGTAGACATGGTCAAGAGGATCTGCTGCAGTTCAAGCGAGCATCAGAATGGGGAAGAAAGGGGATTTAAGAGACTTTGAACGTGGCATGGTTGTTGCTGCCAGATGGGCTGCTCTGAGTATTTCAGAAACTGCTGATCTACTGGGATTTTCACACACAACCATCTCTAGGCTTTACAGAGAATGCTCGGACAAAGAGGAAATATCCAGTGAGC
The DNA here is from genome assembly GCF_052040795.2 of Danio rerio. Taxonomy (NCBI): domain Eukaryota; kingdom Metazoa; phylum Chordata; class Actinopteri; order Cypriniformes; family Danionidae; genus Danio; species Danio rerio. The sequence continues at coordinate 44,412,420 of NC_141044.1, forward strand.
GGCAGTTTTGTGGACACAAATGCCTTGTTGTTGAGGCCAGAGGTCAGAGGAGAATGGCCAGACTGGCCTCAACAACATGAAAGCATGGATCATCCTGCCTTGTATCAGCGGTTCAGGCTGGTGGTGGTGGTGTAATGGTGTGGGGGAGATTTTCTTTGGGTCCATTAGTACCAATTGAGCATCAACGCCACAGCCTACCTGAGTATTGCTGCTGACCATGTCCATCCCTTTATGAGCAGTGTCTCCATCTTCTGATGGCTACTTCCAGCAGGATAACGCAGCATGTCATAAAGCTCAATCATCTCAGACTGGTTTCTTGAACATGACGATGAGTTCACTGTACTCAAATGGCCTCCACAGTCACCAGAGCTCAATCCAATAGAGCAGCTTTGGGATGTGGTGGAACGGGAGATTGGCATCATGGATGTGCAGCCGACAAATCTGCAGCAACTGTGTGATGCTATCATGACAATATGGAGCAAAATCTCTGAGGAATATTTCCAGTAGCTTGCTGAATCTACAACACCAAGGATTAAAGCAGTTCTGAAGGCAAAAAGGGTACTAGTAATGTGTACCTAATAAAGTGGCCGGTCAGTGTATACACACTATAACAAAATTAAATTACTTTAGCCAAAAGTTACAATTTAAAAACTGCAAAAATAAACATGTATTATTAATAATTACTTTAATAATAATAATTATAATTAGAGTCTGTATATATATATTCAGGATTATTTGTTCATTTTTACTGTAAAACAAATAAAAATGACAACAGCAATATTCATGGCTTATGTTATCATTTTTCACACTTTGAAATATTCAGCACATATTTAGCCTTTGTTTACTTATTTTTAATTTATTTTAATTTTGATTAGTGCTGCATGCACAAATTTGCACAAAAACTGCTGCTGCTTCATATTTTTAAGAAAAATCCTGGATACATTTTATCTCTCAGGATCCACAGATGAACACAGCAGCATTTGTTGAGATAGAAATATCATTATAATTGTCTTTTTTGTCAATTTTTATGGCATTTTTGAATATTAATGTCTCAGTTTTCTCAAAAAAATTATAAAGCAACTCTGTTTTCAATGTTGAGAAGACTTTACAATAAATATTAACCACTTTCCATGCGGTTGTGTCAAAAATACTCTCAAATTTCTCCTAAGAATGAGAAAAGTCCTTTAAAGACACGTAATAAATGTCCACTAAAGTCTCTTCAGTATTTAAAACGACTCTAATCTCAGAATCCCTCAAACAAAACACAAATTAGTCAACTAAACTCATAATTAGCAGTGATCTCCATCAGAGTGTGAACGCAGCGCTGCAGAGCTGAATAAATGAGGATGCTTCACGGCCGCGTGGGCCTTTGATCTCAACAACTTCAGGCTTGTTAAAGCTCTTTTTTTGTTCTTGTCTTGTAAAATGACTTTCCTTTGAGATCTGCTCTCTGATTGAGGGCACCACTGCCATCTGAGCCACACACAGCCCCGCCCACAATCACATCTGATTGGCTAGTGAGTTCATTAATTCTGATTGGCTGTGAGAGCATGGAGCGTAAAAAATCTGTACTAATTTTCTTTCTTTTAACAGCGTCTGATGAACCTGAGCAGCTGTGAGCTCTGTGAGATTGATCATTGAGTGCATCTAGTGTTTTAAACCAATCACTTCACTTTAATATCTTTATAAACTGATTAATAGGGAAGTGTATGTAGATAAACTACATCACCCATGATGCTGCACAGAAATTCCACCAATCAGAAAAATGGCAGTTAGCTCCACCCACTTGCAGGAAGCACTGTGAATGACTTGTATACTGAAATACTTGTGTTTTGAATATTTATTTATATCAGTCATTTAAAATGTGTTGCTATATAGTACATTGATCTATCTACCATTTTATCGCTCTGTCTGTCTATTTACCTATCACTCTATCCATCTCTCCACCCGTCCCTGTCCATCCATCTATCCATCAGTCTATTGATCCATCTATCATTCTATCGCTCTATCACTTCATCTATCTATCCATCCATCCATCCATCCATCCATCCATCCATCTATCTATCTATCTATCTATCTATCTATCTATCTATCTATCTATCTATCTATCTATCTATCTATCTATCTATCTATCTATCTATCTATCCATTACTCCATCTCTCTTTATCCTCCCCTGTCCGTCCATCTATCCATCATTCTATCCATCCATCTATTCATCCATTTTTCTCTCCATACGTACGTCCATCTATCCATTGTACTATCCATCCATCAATCCATCCAGTCATCCATCTATCATTTTATTGATCTATCTATCTATCTATCTATCTATCTATCTATCTATCTATCTATCTATCTATCTATCTATCTATCTATCTATCTATCTATCTATCTATCTATCTATCTATCTATCTATCCATCTGTTTATCCATCCACCCATCTGTTCATCTGGCCATCCATCTATCCATCCGTCCATCCATCTCTCTTCATCCGTCCGTGTCCGTCCATCTATCCAGCGTTCTATCCATCAATCTTTTCATCTATCTATTCATCTGTCTCCATCCGTACGTCCATCTATCCATTGTACTATCCATCCATCTATCTATCTATCTATCTATCTATCTATCTATCTATCTATCTATCTATCTATCTATCTATCTATCTATCTATCTATCTATCTATCTATCTACTGTATCTTTATATCTATTTATCTATTTATCTATCTATCTATCTATCTATCTATCTATCTATCTATCTATCTATCTATCTATCTATCTATCTATCTATCTATCTATCTATCTATCTATCTATCTATCTATCTATCTATCTATCTATCTATCTATCTATCTATCTATCTATCTATCTATCTCTGTCTGTCTGTCTATCCATCGTTCTATCCATCCATCCATCTTTCATTCTTTCCATAACTCCATTCATCTATCTAAATAAATATTTAAACATTGCTTCTACATTTATTTCAAATACAGGTTTACAGCATTTATAACGGCAGAGCATCATGGGATTGTAGTTCATTCCCTCATTAAATCTTGATCTTTTTTAATAGATTTTCTTCAGACTTCTGCTCCTCAACTCAGTGTTTACATCACCGTGCCTCTCCTGCTTGCTTTGCTTCGTGACTCTGAACGGTTTCTAAAAAGCTATTTATCAGAAAACAGAAGTAAACACTTCCACAACAACCAGGGCATACACAATGGGCGGGGCTCCAGTGCTCCAGAAAGCTGTGATTGGCCGTAGTGGCTCTCTGATTGGCTGCTGGAGGCTTTGATTGACAGGCAGCTGGCGTCCCTGCAGTATCAGGTAATTCGGGCGCTCCAGAAACACTGAAGCAGCTTGTGGCTTTATTAAAGGCGGTGATTGCTGGAACTCACTGCGGTCCGGCTCCAAACAACAACCTCTCAACAATTAACTAGCAATCAGACGCGGCTCCCAGGGGCCCGCTGGAGAACGGGCCCCGCTGACAGCAGCTAATCCACTTATTCTGTGCTAAACCCCACAACAACACATGATTAATTGTTTCGAGACGCCGTTTCAGCATAAAACTGCTCAGCATGTGTGCGTGTGTGTGTGTGTATGTATGTGTGTGTGCTGACAGGGCAGTTTTCCACAGAGGATACACACGTGTGACACACTTCAGTCTAGAAATGATCAGACAACAACATAAAGAAACAAATGTCTGTCTTTGAGTAAGTGTGTGTGTGTGTGTGTGTGTGTGTGTGTGTGTGTGTGTGTGTGTGTGTGTGTGTTTGAGCGTGACTAGATGAGTGGGTGGGTGAGTGAGAGTGTGTGTGAGTCAGTGAGTGAGTGAGTGAGTGTGTGCATGCATCAGTGTTTGTGCGAGCGTGTGTGTTTATGTGAGAGAAAGAGTGTGTGTGTGGTGTGTGTGTGTGTGTGTGAGAGTGTGTGTGAGTCAGTGAGTGAGTGAGTGAGTATGTGCATGCATCAGTGTTTGTGCGAGCATGTGTGTTTATGTGAGAGAAAGAGTGTGTGTGTGGTGTGTGTGTGTGTGAGAGAGAGAGACAGAGAATGTGCGTATGTTTGAAAGTGAGTGTGTGTGTAAATGTGTTTGTGTGTGAGTGAGTATCTGTGTGTGTGTGTGAGCGTGTTTTTGTATGTGTATGTGTGTGTGCGAAAGTGTATGTGTCAGAGAAAACTTGTGTGTGTGTATGTGTGCATGCATCAGTGTGTGTGTGTGAGAGAGAGAAAGAAAGTTCTGTCTTACCTTGAGTGGCGATGTAGTGATTGGGCCGATGGTAACCCTGTGAAACACACAAACACACACGCACATGTGAATATGAATCATTATTAATATTGATTATTATAATAGATCATTAATGTTTATTAGGATAAATAACACATCAGAAACACACAACAGAATGATGAACTCATTAACATCTTACTCACACACACACACACACACACACACACAACAGATACAAACAAACATTACACACACATACAATCATACAAATAGATTCACTCCTAAACACACACACACTGGCACACAAGCATGCACTCATTTAAACATGCACACAGTCACACACATACATACACACATACACTCAAGCACAATCTCATGCACACACTTAAACATACAAAGATTTACACACAAGCATGCACTCATTAAACACAGTCACACACACACAGTCTTCCTCTAGCTGTTGTTGCTCGTGTACAGATTGTGGATTATGGTCGAGAATAGGCTCAGTGTGTGTGTGTGTGTGTGTGTGTGTGTGTGTGTGTGTGTGTGTGTGTCGAGGGGTGGGGTGGAGGGGGGGGTTCCGTTCATCTCAATCTGCTCATTTTGTTTGTCAAGTGTCTTCTTTCTCAGTGAGGCTCAGAAATACACACTCTTCCTGACCCGTGTGTGTGTGTGTGTGTGTGTGTGTGTGTGTGTGTGTGTGTGTGTGTGTGTGTGTTGGAGCCCCACAGGTGTCTCCTGTTTCTGTCTGATGTGGTCAAATCTAATCTGGAATCTGCTGACGGAGCGTCTGGATTAACACACACTGCTGTTTACTGAGAGCAGACGCCAACCAGAGATGATGGAATACTCACTGACACACACACACACACACACACACACGCAGAAAAACACGCATACACATGCTCAAAAATACACACACAACAAAATACACAAAATAAACACACAAACACTTACACATAAACAGTCTGTCTCACACTCACAGAGATGCACAAACACTCATACACGCAACAATATACACACACAACACACAATAATATATATAAACACAAATCACACACAGACACAAACACACAACAATATATACACAAAAGTCACAAATACTCACATACACATTACATATACATAAAAAACACACTCACTTGTGAACACACACACACACACACACACACACACACACACACACACAACAAAACAGCATATATAGACAAAACACACACTCACTCATGAACAGTCTCTCACACACAGACTCACACACAACCTAAAATGTATACACACAACACACACACAACAAAATATACACACAAATCACACAAACACACAACCATAGTCATCAAGTACACAACAAAATATATATATACACACACACACACACAATATATGTAGACAAAAGAAAAAAATGTGTTTGTGTGGGTGTATGTGTGTGTGTGTGTGTGTGTTTATACTTACATCAACATAATTAGCATTAATGTAATCTGAGCTCTGCTCTCCCTCCAGAGGCTGCAGACGCACACGAGAGTGATCATCTGAAACACACACACACACACACACACACACACACACACACACACACACACACACACACACACACACACACACACACACACACACACACACACACACACACACACACACACACACACACACACACACACACACAGTTAGGGTCAGCATTCTGTATGAGCTCAGCAACAATAACAGCTGTTTGGGTCGATCACACACACAAAACAAAGCAAGAAATTCACACAGCGCTCCTGTTAAACACACTTATTCATCACACACACATACACACGCACACACACATACACTCCGGCAGATTAATAAAGAGAGGTCAGTCTGAGAACTGGACTTCAGACATATCACTTTCCATGTATATAAGAGTGTGTGTGTGCAAGTCTGAGTGTGTTTGTATAAGAGTGTGTGCGAGTCTGAGTAAGTTTGTGTGTCTGTATGAGTCTGCTTAAATGAGTGTGTAAGTCTGAGTGAGTGTGTGTATGTATATATGTGAATCTGTGTGTGAGCGAGTGTGCATCGGTTAGTGTGTGTGTGTGCGCATCTGAGTGTGTATGTAAGAGTGTGAGTTTATGCGTGTTTGCGTGTGAGTCTGAGTGTGTATGTTAGAATGTGTGTTTCTGTGAGTCTGTGTGTGTATCGCTCTCGTTCCTGTGCGAGTGTTTGATGTTGTGAACGCAGAGCTGTTCTTCACGTACAGGCGATGATGTTTCCGTATCGGTTCTTCATGCGGTTCTCATCTTTTTTAGCCGAGTCCCACGGCGCCGCCTGCCCTTCAAAGAAACTCTGAAACACACACACAAACACACACATGAGCAAATCAACACGACACGTACAGCCACACCACAAAACATGATTGCAGATGCACACACACACAAAACATCAACAAAAGGCTAAAAACTGTGTATTTAGCCAAATATAAACACCATAAGAGCCAGAATATGATTTATATAGAGTGCTCAAACTCATCTACAGCTTACACATGTAGAAATATTTAGTACATTCGCTATTTCACCCCTACTCCTTTGTTTGTAATGGTTTCTCCCACTTTATTAGACTGTTTTAAGTTATACCACTTTATTAGGTACACCTGTCCAACTGCTCGTTAACGCAAATGTCTAATCAGCCAATCACATACTGGGATTTTCACGCACAACCATCTCTAGGGTTTACAGAGAATGCTCCGACAAAGAGGAAATATCCAGTGAGCGGCAGTTCTGTGGGCGCAAATGCCTTGTTGATGAGGCCAGAGGTCAGAGGAGAATGGCCAGACTGGTTCCAGCTGACAGTAACTCAAATAAGCACTCGCTACAACCGAGCTCTGCAGAAGAGCATCTCTGAACACACAACACGTCCAACCTTGAGGCGGATGGGCTACAGCAGCAGAAGAGCACACCGGGTGCCGCTCCTGTCAGCTAAGAACAGGAAACTGAGGCTACAATTCACACAGACTCACCAAAACTGGACAATAGAAGATTGGAGAAACGTTGCTGCTCTGATGAGTCTCCATTTCTGCTCACACATTCAGATGCTCGGCTCACAATTTGGCCTCAACAACATGAAAGCATGGATCATCCTGCCTTGTATCAGCGGTTCAGGCTGGTGGTGGTGGTGTAATGGTGTGGGGGAGATTTTCTTTGGGTCCATTAGTACCAATTGAGCATCAACGCCACAGCCTACCTGAGTATTGCTGCTGACCATGTCCATCCCTTTATGAGCACAGTGTCTCCATCTTCTGATGGCTACTTCCAGCAGGATAACGCAGCATGTCATAAAGCTCAATCATCTCAGACTGGTTTCTTGAACATGACGATGAGTTCACTGTACTCAAATGGCCTCCACAATCACCAGAGCTCAATCCAATAGAGCAGCTTTGGGATGTGGTGGAACGGGAGATTGGCATCATGGATGTGCAGCCGACAAATCTGCAGCAACTGTGTGATGCTATCATGACAACATGGAGGAAAATCTCTGGCGAATATTTCCAGTGTCCCTTGAATCCCTGCCATAAAGGATTAAGGCAGTTCTGAAGGCAAAAGGGGTACTAGTAATGTGTACCTAATAAAGTGGCCGGTGATTGTATATGTTAAATTATAAATTATACGAGTAAAAACTAAATTATTCACCCTCCTGTGAAATATTAATTATTTTTAAACTATTTGTCACTAACTAATGTCACTTTAAGCTGTATAGAAGTGTCTTGAAGAATATCTAGTCTAATATTATGTGCTGTCATCACGGCAAAGAGAAAATAAATCAGTTATTAGAGATGAGTTATTAAACAACTATGATTAGAAATGTGTTGAAAAAAAATCAACACCGGAAATATTTGAAAAAGAAAATTACAATTTCACAGGAGGGAGAATGATTTTGCCTTTAACTGTATATTGCATAATAAATATTTTTTAATGCATTTCGGAGTTAAAAACCATGCAATGCAATGCTAAAACCCCTGCTTAATAATGTGCACAGGCTACGAGCATATTAAAATATCTATTGCTCGACCTCCCCACCTGTAGTTTTAAAAGCTATTTATCTGAAGGCTAATATTATATTCGCTGCTATAAAACGCATGCTTGGAGAGTTTAATTGGCTTCTCGCTCTGAGCGCAGGACTCGCATTGAATGAAATAAAAGCAGAATAACATCAGACGGCTGTTCCTCCTCAACACAAACTCATCAAACATTAATACAGCATGAGAAAAAGGCTGTGCAATTACAGCTCATTATGAAAATAAACGTCAGCGCTGGCATCTGAAGGCCAGTGGAGCGCCGGCTCTTTCTGCAGGTATAAATACAGCATTATGTGCAACACATCATTGCATCCTCACACAATGGATATGATTGGCTGTGATTGAATATGAGGATGAAATAAAGCTTCATCTGCACAGAATCGGCTCCATCACCGTGTCTTTGTGTTTAATGGCTGATATTCAGCACTTTAACACTCTACGCTTCCTGACTGGCTTAAACGGCCTTCCATTAGCAGATCTGTGAGTGAGGTTACAGGCTTTCATATTAATTCAAGATGCTGAGATATGAATGCAGTCTTGCATGATATAAACTCAGTATTGTGGTATGTAAAATCAGCATTGTGAGATATAAATTCATTATTGCCAGATGTATATTCTGCATTTTGAAATGTAAATTCAGTATTGCGATATGTAAATTCAGTGTTTAGAAAAGACAATTCGATTTTGCAAAATGTACAATATGTATTACAACAAATAAAATTCAGTATTGTAACATTTAAATTTAATATTTTGAGACATTAATTCAGTATTGTGATTTAAATTCAGAATTTTGATATTTAAATTCAGTATTGCAATGTAAACTCAATATTAAAATATTTAAGTTCAGTATTGCGATGTAAAATCAATATTAAAATATGTAAATTCAGTATTGTGAGACGTAAATTCAGTATTTTGAGATGTAAATTCAGTATTTTTAGATGTAAATTCAGTATTGTGAGATGTAAATTCAGTATTTTGAGATGTAAATTCAGTATTTTAAGATGTAAATTCAGTATTTTGAGATGTAATATCAGTATTTTGAGATATAAATTCAGGATTTTGAGATGTAAATTGAGTATTGTGAGATAATCATTTAGTATTGTGAGATATAAATTCAGTATTGCTTTATGTAAATTCAGTATTTTGATATATAAATTCAGTATTGTGAGATATAAATTTAATATTTTGAGATGTAAATTCAGCATTGTGAGATGCAAATTCAGTATTTTGAGATGTAAATTCAGTATTTTGAGATATAAATTCAGTATTGTGAAATGCAAATTCAGTATTGTGAGATGTAAATTCAGTATTTTGAGACGTAAATTCAGTATTTTAAGACGTGAATTCAGTATTGTGACATATAAATACAGTATTGTGAGATGCAAATTCAGTATTGTGAGATGTAAATTCAGTATTGTAAGATATTAATTCAGTATTGTAAGATATTAATTCAGTATTGTGAGATGTAAATTCAGTATTTTGAGATGTAAATTCAGTATTGTGAGACGTAAATTCAGTATTGTGAGACGTAAATTCAGTATTTTGAGATGTAAATTCAGTATTGTGAGATGTAAATTCAGTATTGTGAGATGTAAATTCAGTATTTTGAGATGTGAATTCAGTATTGTGAGATGTAAATTCAGTATTTTGAGATGTGAATTCAGTATTGTGACATATAAATACAGTATTGTGAGATGTAAATTCAGTATTGTGAGACGTAAATTCAGTATTTTGAGATGTGAATTCAGTATTGTGACATATAAATTCAGTATTGTGAGACGTAAATTCAGTATTTTGAGATGTAAATTCAATATTGTGAGACGTAAATTCAGTATTGTGAGACGTAAATTCAGTATTGTGAGATATAAATACAGTATTTTGAGATGTAAATTCAGTATTGTGAGATATAAATACAGTATTTTGAGATGTAAATTCAGTATTGTGAGATATAAATACAGTATTTTGAGATGTAAATTCAGTATTGTGAGATATAAATACAGTATTTTGAGATGTAAATTCAGTATTGTGAGATATAAATACAGTATTTTGAGATGTAAATTCAGTATTGTGAGATGTAAATTCAGTATTGTGAGATATAAATACAGTATTTTGAGATGTAAATTCAGTATTGTGAGATGTAAATTCAGTATTGTGAGATATAAATACAGTATTTTGAGATGTAAATTCAGTATTGTGAGATATAAATACAGTATTTTGAGATGTAAATTCAGTATTGTGAGATGTAAATTCAGTATTGTGAGATATAAATACAGTATTTTGAGATGTAAATTCAGTATTGTGAGATGTAAATTCAGTATTGTGAGATATAAATTCAGTATTTTGAGATGTAAATTCAGTATTGTGAGATATAAATACAGTATTTTGAGATGTAAATTTAGTATTGTGAGATATAAATACAGTATTTTGAGATGTAAATTCAGTATTGTGAGATGTAAATTCAGTATTTTGAGATGTAAATTCAGTATTGTGAGACGTAAATTCAGTATTGTGAGACGTAAATTCAGTATTGTGAGACGTAAATTCAGTATTGTGAGACGTAAATACAGTATTTTGAGATGTAAATTCAGTATTGTGAGATGTAAATTCAGTATTTTGAGATGTAAATTCAGTATTGTGAGATGTAAATTCAGTATTTTGAGATGTAAATTCAGTATTTTGAGATGTAAATTCAGTATTTTGAGATGCAAATTCAGTATTGTGAGACGTAAATTCAGTATTGTGAGATGTAACTTCAGTATTTCGAGATGTAAATTCAATATTTCGAGATGTATATTCAGTATTTTGAGATGTAAATTCAGTATTTCAAGATGTATATTCAGTATTTTGAGATGTAAATTTAATATTTCGAGATGTATATTCAGTATTGCGAGATGTAAATTCAGTATTGCGGGATATAAATTCAGCATTGACATATAAATTCAATACTTTGAGAAATAAATTTAGTATTTTGAAATGTAAATTCAATAATTTAAGATGTAAATTTAGTATTGTGATGTAAATTCAATACTTTGAGACATAACCTTAGTTGTCGGAGATGTAAATTCAGTATTACAACATGTAAATTCAGAATTTTAAGATCAAAATTCAGCATGGCAATATAAGCTCAGTATTTTTACACATGCATTCAGTATTGTGAGTCTTTGTGTTTAATGGCTGATATTCAGCATGTTACACTCTATGCTTCCTGACCAGCTTGAAATGGTCTTTGATTAGCAGATCTGTGATTGAGGTTACAGTCGATTCATCCACAGATTACAGTAAACTGTTTATCGCTGGATGAATCATGTCTTGGGGAAAGAGGAGTCAAATTTAACCTGCAATGATCTTCAGTTTGTTGAAGACATTACAAAACTCACATCTTCTAGAGAAAGTCTTATTTGTTGCATTAAATAAAAAAGCATTTTAAGGTCAATATTATTGGCCCCCTTAATGCATGTTGACATTGCAGTTCTCATATGTGTTATTTGGAGAAAAAATATAATATAATTAAAATTTAACACTAAATAATAATCACTCCAGCTGTACATGCAACCTAATAAATGTCATGATTGTACATGCATTTATTTGTATTTACTCCCACCATCAAGACCAATTTAATTTACATTGACATTGCAGTTCTCTCTTATGTGTTTATGTGTCTCTCTTATGTGTTTGGGAAAGAATATAAAAGCCTGACTTACATGCAACCTCATAAATGTCAAGAATAGTTCATGCATTTAATCCGTTTGTTTGTATTTCGTCCCACCATCAAGAGCCATTAAGACCAATTTAATGCATGTTGACATTGCCGCTTTCTCATATGTGTTTTTTGCTGGTCTGAAATCTTCAGCAGCTTGTTATTCAGCGCCGCTGGTGTCTTTGGAGACGTCTGTCCTTTCATGTCGCATCAGTGACAGCGAGACGAGAAAAATAAATAAAAAACAGCCACTGACAAGCACCTTTCAGATAATGAGATGCGGGAGTCGGACGCGAGACCACAGCGGGGAAATAATGACAACTGAGTCAAACTAGTGGAGACGGGTGTCAGACGCAGGAGTTTACCGCATGTCAGCAGAAAAACACATACGCCGATATTTAAATATTCAGAGCGCAGACGCCTTCCAAAGTTTTTACAAAGCCAAGATGTGTTAGAGAGTGCAAATTCTGTCAAACAAACATTGACAGTGTTTCCGGGAGGATGTGTGTGTTTTTACTGGAGTGTAAACATGAGATGAATAAACACGCGCAAGGGGAACTTGAAGAAATAATTTACCCAAAGTTTAAATTCTCTTACTATTGCCTGATGTAAACTCAGTATTGAGAGATGCAAACTTAGTATAAACTTTAAGAGATGTACATTTAGAATTGCAAAATGCAGATTTGGTATTGTTATAAATAAATTCTGTATTGCATTATGTAAATTCAGTATTGTAATATGTACATTTTGTATTATGAGATGTAAATTCAGTATTGCTATATGCAAATTCAGTATTGCTATATGGAAATTCAGTATTGTATTATGGAAATTCTGTATTGCTATATGTAAATTCAGAATTGTATTATGTAAATTCAGTGCTGCATTATGGAAATTCAGTATTACTAAACGTAAATTCAGTATTGCTATATGTAAATTCAGTATTGCAAGATGCAAAATCAATATTGCGAGATGTAAATTTAGCGCTGCAACATGTACATTTAGTATTACAAAATGTAAATTCAGTATTGCATTATGTAAATTCAGTATTGCTATATGTAAATTCAGTATTGTAAGATGCAAATTCAGTATTCAAGATGCAAATTTTGTATTGTAATATGCAAATTCAGTATTGCATTATGTAAATTCAGTATTGCGAGATGTAAATTCGCTATTGCTATATGAAAAATCAGTATTACAATATGTAAATTCAGTATTGCATTATGTAAATTCAGTATTGTAAGATGCAAATTCAGTATTTAAGATGCAAATTTAGTATTGCAATATGCAAATTCAGTATTGTAAGATGTAAATTCAGTATAGCATTATGTAAATTCAGTATTGCGAGATGTAAATTCAGTATTGCGAGATGTAAAATTAGTATTGTGAGATGTAAATTCAGTATTGCATTATGTAAATTCAGTATTGCGAGATGTAAATTCAGTATTGCGAGATGTAAAATTAGTATTGTGAGATGTAAATTCAGTATTGCATTATGTAAATTCAGTATTGCGAGATGTAAATTCAGTATTGCGAGATTTAAACTCAGTACTGCAAGATGTAAATTCAGTAAGATGTAAATTAAGTATTGCATTATGTAAACTCAGTACTGCAAGATGTAAATTTACTAAGATGTAAATTAAGTATTGCATTATGTAAATTCAGTACTGCAAGATGTAAATTCAGTATTGCGAGATTTAAACTCAGTACTCTGAGATGTAAATTCAGTAAAATGTAAATTAAGTATTACGAGATGTAGATTTAGCACTGCAATATGTAAGTTCAGTATTGCGACAGGTAAATTCAGTATTGTATTATTTAAATTCAGTATTGTGATGTGAATTCACTATATTGAGCTATATATTGCATGCTGAGATATCTACCAATTCAGACTTTTTTCTAATTCTATATTCATGCAAATGATTGCAAATTTATCAAAGACTAACTTATATTTATGCTAACATGCATTCATATTAGCTTGTATTTCTGTTTATTACATTATGTGTTGTCACGTTGTTCAACAATGCTATATATTTCAGCACAAGCATGCGGCTTTAAGAGTTGCAGAAGCGAGACTGTAGAGAATAATAATGATCCTCAGACTTAGCTTGATGGAAAAATAATCTTTTGAAATATAAAAAATGTGGAGCTGAATAAATAAGCTTCACAGCAGACTGGAACGGACGGCGATGGAGAAATGGCTGATAGGAAGCTCCAGGCTGTTTCTGTCCCTTTAGGCCACACGCTGTGATTGGCCGAGCCTCAAAACCACAGCCAATCAGACGCATGACTGGAATCATGAGCTAAAACACTATGGCACAAATCTAGACGCTTGCAAAAAAACCACATTGTGATTCCTCCAGAAACAATCAAACACCATAACACGAATCTTTCTCAAAGCCAAACCCGTTTGATCTGAGGATAAATACAGAAGCAGAAGGAGGTGAAATCACATCAAATCAGCAGAGTTGAGCAATGAAACTGATGGCCAATAACACACACAAGCGCTCGCAAAGATGTCAAAACAAGCATGAATAAAACAAGCATATACGCCGCGCTTAATAATGCATGTTCTAAGCTGCGGTTGTCAATTACCAGCTTCTCGTTATTGTTATGCATCCCAGCATGCTCGGCTGAAAACATGGAGGCATTTGTGGATGAATTACTGCAGAAATGGATGAATTACTTCAGAAAGCCCCTGATGCTGACACTATATGAGGGACAATTACACACTGTTAAACAAACATCCGTCAATGATCAGTTTTCAGTATTTTGTGATTCATGTTTTTATTTTTCCTTGTTTATTTGTGCTGTTAAATTGCATTTTGGGACTTTGATCTGTCTTCTGACAACCTTTAACCTTGAAAAGTTGGCAAAGGTGACTTTTTATTGAGGTGTGTAATAGTTTGCAGTGCTATTATGTCTGGGTTGGTGTTGTACATTACGCTACAGAAGCCTTGTAATAAACTGCAGCACATTTTCTGTTATTTTACAGACTTATTTCTCTACATATTATACCTTATACACTTTATTAGGTACACCTTACTAGTACCGGCTTGGACCCCTTTTGCCCTCAGAACTGCCTTAATACTTGGTGGCAGAGATTTAAGAAGAAACTGGAAATATTCCTCAGAGATTTTGCTCCATATTGTCATGATAGCATCACACAGTTGCTGCAGATTTGTCGGCTGCACATCCATGATGCCAATCTCCCGTTCCACCACATCCCAAAGCTGCTCTATTGGATTGAGCCCTGGTGACTGTGGAGGCCATTTGAGTACAGTGAACTCATCGTCATGTTCAAGAAACCAGTCTGAGATGATTGAGCTTTATGACATGCTGCGTTATCCTGCTGGAAGTAGCCATCAGAAGATGGAGACACTGTGCTCATAAAGGGATGGACATGGTCAGCAGCAATACTCAGGTAGGCTGTGGCGTTGATGCTCAATTGGTACTAATGGACCCAAAGAAAATCTCCCCCACACCATTACACCACCACCACCAGCCTGAACCGCTGATACAAGACAGGATGATCCATGCTTTCATGTTGTTGAGGCCAAATTGTGAGCCGAGCATCCGAATGTGTCAGCAGAAATGGAGACTCATCAGAGCAGCAACGTTTCTCCAATCTTCTATTGTCCAGTTTTGGTGAGTCTGTGTGAATTGTAGCCTCAGTTTCCTGTTCTTAGCTGACAGGAGCGGCACCCGGTGTGCTCTTCTGCTGCTGTAGCCCATCCGCCTCAAGGTTGGACGTGTTGTGTGTTCAGAAATGCTCTTCTGCAGAGCTCGGTTGTAACGAGTGCTTATTTGAGTTACTGTTGCCTTAATATCAGCTGGAACCAGTCTGGCCATTCTCCTCTGACCTCTGGCCTTATCAACAAGGCATTTGCGCCCACAGAACTGCCGCTCACTGGATATTTCCTCTTTGTCGGAGCATTCTCTGTAAAGCCTAGAGATGGTTGTGCGTGAAAATCCCAGTAGATCAGCAGTTTCTGAAATACTCAGAGCAGCCCGTCTGGCAGCAACAACCATGCCACCTTCAAAGTCTCTTAAATCCCCTTTCTTCCCCATTCTGATGCTCGCTTTGAACTGCAGCAGATTCTCTTGACCATGTCTACATGCCTAAATGCAGTGAGCTGCTGCCCTGTGATTGGCTGATTAGAAACTTGCGTTAACGAGCAGTTGGACAGGTGTACCTAACAAAGTGGCCGATGAGTGTATTAACTTAAACCACTAAAATGTCACTTTGTTAAACTATAAAGTTGAATTTTTAACATCAAAAGTGGACAGAGCAGAAATCAACATCCCATAATGCAATACACAACTTCACAATTCACACACAAAATACAGAAAGTGTTCATTAATAGATGTGTTTTACAGCGCAGTGCTTTCTACACATATGAAACTCCTTCAGACACATTTAAAAATGTTGGGGGTTTATAATAAATATGCATGCTGATTGGATACTGACTGCAAAGTTCATTGCAATTGATCATTCCTTAAGCCCCGCCCACCCTTGGTTACTGTCACTAACGCTGAATATTACAGTTAATGCTCAATGATTCATTATGACACGGTTTCCGCTTTTGAAATGGTTTAATGATTAGTTGATTTGCTACATCAGTGATGTTATTGAACTGAATTATTATTAATTGTAATAATTTTAATGATAAATTATTTACTGAACATGAAACTGAACTGAATTTTTTTCATAATTGATTAATTTAGCAGCTGAATATCACAGAACTGAACACCTGTAGCATTTACACATTTATTTAGCCAAAATCATTTATAAATATTAGGTTGTTCTTTGTCTTTTATTGATGCTCCTTCAAAACACTGTGTATTATAAATAGATATATGTATAACATATTGTATCAGAAATAAGTCAAATAAAAATAAAGCTTGATAAATTTTGAATTTAACATATAATGTTTTATTTAAAAAATATAAATACATATATTAAAAAAATTAAAAATGTAATAAAATAAATAAATAAATAAATAGATAAATAAATAAATGAATTAAATGTAATGCTGAAAACAAAAAAACAGGGTGACTTTAGTATGTAGATTTTAATTACGTTTTGTATTAAGTATCATTTTTTCGGTCTTTTAATTTAAATATTTAATTTAATTTATTCATTTTTAAATATTTAACATTTAACCAGTTTTGTATTTGAGTTTTAGGCATTTTACTTTAAGTTAAACATTAAGTTAAGCTAAAAACATTTCTTTAAAAACATCCAAAAGTCTGAAATATTTTACATAAAATTAAATTATTTGTATAATAATCAAAATATCCCAACATCCATGTTTATTTATGCCTCTTTAAAACAATCTGTATTTTATATAGTGATAAATAAATAATAAGACAAAAAAGGGAAGTAACAATAAAAATGTAAACGTATAGAAAAATAACAACACTGTTTATGAATGTTACAATAATTCCTAAATCATTATTTTCTAAAGAATGAAATGCAATAATAATAATAATAATAATAATAATAATATTATTATTATTATTACTATTATTATTATTATTATTATTATTATTATGACTCGTCTTAAATTATCTCTGCTTCAGAAATAAATTAATTTCCAGTTTAGTTGTTTATTTATATGAAACAAAAACTTTTTATGCATGAAACTCTGAAGTAAGAAATGTAAATTTAATCTAAAAATAGTTTTGACATGAGTTTGGTGCCGTTATGCATAAAATTACTTATTTTAAATAAGAATAGTCGTGGCCATTGAAGTTCATTGTAATAATATAGCATACATGATTATTATTATAAAAAATTGCATTAGTTTGGTTTAAATTTATGTCTAAAGAAGACACTTGAAACTGATATCACAACAATGATCAACGCACAACACTCTAAGCTGCTGCTGAGCTGTGATTGGGGGAAGACTCATTTAAGGCGGGGCTTGAGACTAACAGGGGCGGAGACTAACAGGTTTATTATCAGCAACTAACAAACATCTGACAGATATCCAAAAAGACTGCTTACCTCGTTTATCTTTTCCAAAGTTAACGTACGGAAAAACGAGAAGCAAAAGGAAAGATAAGGGCATATTTTAGTGCGGGTCATCTCTGTTCAACATGGAGGAGAAACACAGTCAACATTCAGTCCAGAAACACTCTTTATCCATAATGAATCCAGCCCTCAGGCCGCGGCCGACCGCCTCAAATATTGATCATACAGCTGTGTGTGTGTGTGTATGTGTGTTCTCTGTGCTCATCATGTGTTTGTGTGGGATTTACAGCTGATTCGGGACAGAAACGACACATCTGGAGCTGAAGATGATGAAGATGAGGTGAAAAATACTGCAAAAACATCAAGTGTTTTCCTCTGGTTTACTGTATAAATGTCGAAATGTGCTTGAATCACGATACATCTACTTCAGAAGAAAAAAATAACTCAAAGTTAGAGAAAAAATATGTAAATAATCATAATCTAATCAAAATTTCAATTATCAACATTTATTTAAATCTTGTAAAATGTGTTTATTTGATCAAAAAATACTTGATTTGTAAACGAATTGAAATATATATGATTAAGAAATTAATATCTATATTATATCTACATACATATTAAATTAAATACATTTTCTACTTACTACACTACCTGACAGAAGTCTTGTGGCCTAGTTTTAGGAACACAAATACTAACTGCTCTTCTAGTTGCTGATTTGGTGTCAGAAGTGTCTCTATGAAAGCTTTATTTGAGCTCAATAAATCTGATCATGTCTTGATGTTGACTGATTTGATGAGGACAGTGCGCTCTGACTCTGCTCAGACTAAAGTCTCATCACTGAACAGAAATAATGTCCAGTATAGAATATAAAGTCCTGCTGCAGTGGAGACAGAATGAATATTGTGTCTGACTCCATCATGAGCTTGGAGGACTGCATCCATACATCTCTGACATGACTCACATCACTGATTAATAAAGTCATCTGGAATGAAGAAGAAAGCCTTCAGCAGGATCCCAGAGTTCATCAAGAGTCTTTGTGTTCATCTTCAACACCTTCTCCTTCATCAGCTCAATAATGTTGATGTGTGGTGGCTGGGCTGGCCAATCCTGGAGCAGCTTGACCTTCAGGATCTTTGATGTGGAGGCTGAAGTATGAGCAGGAGCGCTATCCTGCTGGAGAATTGTCCCTCTCCTGTGGTTTGTAATGTAATGGGCAGCACAGATGTCTTAATACCTCAGGCTGTTGATGTTGCAGACCCTCCATACTGAATGACCCCAAACCATGATGTCTCCTTCACCAAACTTGACTGATTTCTCTGAGAATCTTGGTCCATGTGGTTTCCATAAATCCACCTTCTGACTCTTTTACACATCATCAACTAGAAGACCAGTTATTATTTGTTGCTCTTACAACTGAGATCCACCACAAGACTCTTGTCAGCTAATGTATATATAATGAATATAAATAAATACATACACAAACATATCTAATTAAGTTCTATATCTACTACTAATGGTGTGAGAAAATGTAAACAGTTCTCCTTTTGAAATGCATTATGTTTCTTCTGATGTTAAGAGCGAATTTTTTTCTTGTTAATTAACTCAACTTAATCTACTCTTTTTCTCTTAAAACATCTCTGCTTGTGAAATGAATTAATTTCCTGTTCATTAATTCATTTATATAAATCAAAAACACTTTTTATTGCTCAAAGCTCTGTGGAGTAAGAAATCTTGTAATTACGTTTGAATGTTTGCTTAATTTATTTATTTCTTGACATGTTTTTGTTGCTGTGTTATGCATATAATTACTCATTTCCCTGAAAACAGGGCCTAATATCTGAAGTTATTTTTATTCTAAATGTATCTTGCTTTAAGTGCACTTAGATATTTATACAAGAAATCCAACGAAACACTCTCTTCATCTGGTATTAGCAGTAAACATGAGAATAGTTCATCCACAAATCCACCACTTAATTCACTTTCATGTCATTTCAAACCTTTATCACAGTTTTCTCCTGAGATAAAAAAATGAGATGCAAATATATGCCTGGTGATAAACCCAAGTGTGATCATTCTACTAAACATCTCCTTCAGGGTTTCAGCTCAATCCCAAAGTCGAAGCAAATCTGGAGTGACATGAAGATGACTGAATGATTGTTTGTGGTTAAATTATTCACAAGCTGTAAAAGCATGCGGTGATGCGTGAACCCAACACTGGTGATGTACACACGTGTGACGGCCTGTTCACACCAAGCAGGATCACCATAAAGATGGAGTGGTAAAAACGACTGACAGATTAGCAGAGTTCTCAGCATAACTACAGCAAGGATTGACATATCGTTACTTTCAGAATGACTTTACCCGGCTGATGAAGGATAAAACACAGACAGATGAAGAGCAGTTCACAGCAGAATCTACAAATAAACCGATCATCATCTGCTGTTCGTCTGTGTGGACACAAATCCTCATATTGAATTGTGTTTGGTGTAAACGGGCCTTAAGCACAGTGGTGGAAATAAGTATTGATCACGTCTATTTTTTTCAGGAAACATATTTCTAAAGGTGCTGTTGACTTGAAATGTTCACCAGATGTTGGTAACAATCAATATATGCAAAGAAAAGCTATCTAATTAGTTTACCAATGAAGTTATGCGTCATAAAATGAAGTGACACAGGGAAAAATATTGAACAGATGAAGAACTCCCCTGTATATATTAACTACACAGCAGAGGAGACTGTAGAGCAGGTGAAATTCCTGGAGGTCAACGTTACTGAGAACTTGACTTGTTCTCTCCATACTACTAGTCTTGCAAGGAAAGCGCACCAGCCAGCGACCGCACTTACTGAGAAGGTTAAAAAGAGCACATCTCAGCCCATCAATCCTCACACGTTTTTACAGAGGAGCTGTTGAGAGCGTTCTCCCTGATGGCATCTCCCTTTGGTATGAGAATAGCAGTGTATCTGACAAGAACAGCTTTAAGAAGATAATCAAGTCAGATGAAAGGTCTGTTGGAGTCAAAATGACATCTATTGAGGAACTCTCAACAACGTTGTCTGTCTAGGGAGAACAGCATTTTAAGGGATCCAAGCCACCCTGGCCACGCTCATGCCATCAGGCAGGCGGTACAGAAGCCTGAGGAGCAAATCAGTACGGTGTCATGATAGTTTTTATCCTGTCATTATAAGACTTTTAAATAATACTGTATCTTAAATACTATTGATAAGCTAGTATGTAGTAATAAATCAATAAATAGTTAAACTAGCAAAAACTTTGAATATTATAACTATTATAACAAACTCTGCAATAGCTATTTGTCACAGACTCGGTCCCAGTCATTCCCCTCGCTGGCCAGCAGAGGCTGCCATCTCCGGACTTCTAGCATTACATCATCCACTTACAGTGATCGTGCACACCTGATTCCCATTTCAGTTAACGACCCACGTACCCTTTATAAGCCGCACTTAAACAGTCAGTCAGTGCGAAGTCTTGTTCAGCCCCGGCCAGCATTACTGAGCGTTATATCCTGCCTGATCTGTGTATTACTCCAGCCCGTCTCTGACTCTGCTTTGCCTTCTGCCTGCCCACGACCCAAGCCTGATACACGGACTCTGAATCACGCCGCCTGCCTTTGACTCATGGCTGGTAAATCACTCTGTGTCAGTCAGCCGCCAGCCTTGAAACCATTACTACTACTGTTGATGTGTGTTTGCACCTTTGTGCATATTGAGTGTTTGAGTAAGAGTGTGATTAATAAATACAGCATAATGGATCCCTCCGTGTCAGTCTTCTCGTTACACTCTTTAAGTATTAATTTATTCCCTTCTGTGATTTTTTTAAAAAATTGAGCTATATTTAATATAACTATATTTTTATATATTTATGAAATGATGAAAGCTTATTTATGTTAGGTTTTAAAGTGTTGGATGTTTTTTATGTTGGGTCTGATGCAATGTAATTTCGTTCTGCATTACAATCTATTGTGATGTTTTAAAGGACAAAAATTCAGGAAACTGAAACAGAAGAAAGAAAGGGAGGTGTAGTTGGGCAGTGAAGCCCAGACAGCAGCTGAAATCTCTCAGTAGTTCTTCAGCAAGCCTCTGCCCTTCCTCAGTGTAAACAGATATCAGCTGCTTCAGTCCAACATCTACATCAGCAGAAGATGAAGCATTTCAGCAGGACAATGATCCAAAACACAGCAAAGGAGACTCTGAGATGCTTTCAGAGAAAGAAAATCAAGCTGTAGAATGGCCCAGCCGATCACCTGAGCCGAATCCAATAGGAAATGCAGAATAAAGCTCAGATTTAATAGACGAGACCCACAGAAGCACCAAGATTTAGACACTCTGTTGAAGTCTGTGAGAAACTCACACCTGAGCACTGCATCATTCTCCATATGAGAGGTGTCTTTAAGCTGCCTGCATTAATAAAGCCTTTAATATAAAGTGTTGAACACGTTTCAGTAGTTCAGCACTTTCTCCTTCTGTCATTGTTAATACACACAATTCATGTTTCAGATTAGTTTGTTTTATTTTAATGTTTGTATTGGATCTGGATTGGTTGCCCCAATCCTGATGGATGGGGCAACCATTACTGCATCCAAAATGGTGAAAAGCCTTGGAGTAATGATTGATGACCAACTAAACTTCTCTGACCACATCTCTAGAACTGCTCGATCGTGCAGATTCGCACTCTATAACATCAGAAAGGTCCGACCCTTCCTATCTGAACATGCAGCTCAACTCCTTGTTCAAGCTCTTGTTCTCTCCAGACTGGACTATCGCAACTCTCTACTAGCCGGGCTCCAGCTAACTCTATCAAACCTCTTCAGCTGCTCCAGAACGCAGCAGCACGAGTGGTCTTTAATGAACCTAAAAGAGCATGTCACTCCGCTGCTCATCCGTTTGCACTGGCTGCCAGTTGCTGCTGGCATCAAATTCAAAGCTCTGATGTTTGCTTACAAAGCGACTTCTGGCTTTGCTCCTTCTTATCTGCTCTCACTTCTGCAGATGTATGTGCCCTCCAGAAACTTGCGTTCTGTGAATGAACGTCGCCTCGTGATTCCATCCCAAAGAGGGAAGAAATCACTTTCCCGAACTCTCGCACTCAATCTGCCCAGTTGGTGGAATGAACTCCCTAACTGCATCAGAACAGCAGAGTCACTCGCTGTCTTCAAGAAACCACTAAAAACTCAACTATTTACTCTCCACTTCCCTTCCTAATCTGCAATTGCCTCTCTGGCTCCTCCACTAACTGTACTACAAAAAAAAAATTACTAATGCTTTCCTTCTTATACTTTACACACCTGAAACTTGCCTATAGCACTTATTCATTGTTGCTCTTAGTTGTGTAAATTGCTTCCTTGTCCTCATTTGTAAGTCGCTTTGGATAAAAGCGTCTGCTAAATGACTAAATGTAAACGTTTTGTTTAAGTTTTTACCTAAATCAGGTTAAATCCCATGTCAACAGCTCCTTTATAAATATTACTCCCAGGAAAAAACATGACAAATTCAACTCCTATTTCCCCCATATGCAGACGTACTGTGTGTGTGAGTAAATGTATTTATCCGCACCTCGTACTCCTCCTTGAAGCCGTATCCCTCCGCACACTTCATCTGTGTGATGTGCTGCAGCAGATCTGCCACCCTGATGGCCGGATGGAGTTGACCCGTTTGATACGGGACGTCCAGCGCCTCTCGCTTCTTATAGGAGTGTGTGTGGGACTGGACCAGACTGCTGGTTTCACTGGTCATGGTGTGGTTTTCATCTGATGGAGGAAAAACAGACACAAATGTTCAGAAAACACACATCAGACTCAGAAACACTCAGTTCAGTCTGATGCTGATGCTTATGACTACGTTTTATTTTTTCAGGACGAACATTTAAACATTCAGAAATCAAGATATATTTATTGGAGAAGCAGAAGATTTCAAAATACATCACAATATTAAGTCTTGTCCACCCCCAACCCCACAAAACAAAGGTAGTAAGTAATGCACATTTATGTAGTGTATTTATTTTATTTTATTTGTTTTGAAGTAGACATTTCTATATTGTTTAAATTTCAAAAATTCTATATATTGAAATTTCTAATTAATTAATAAAATAAATAAATAAATATAGCTTTTATAAGTTTTTATCTATTTTACTTTTAACTAAATCTAAATGAAAATTTGAATATTGAATATTTTATATGCAATAATTCTAATACAAAATAAATGTAATCTATAAATATATATACAAATATAAAAGAATTAATAATTTTAATTATTGCATATATATGAATATGCCTGTGTATAAAATGTAATTATATTCTACATTTATATTTATATATGTCTATTTTATACATCTAAATTTATAAAATATACGTGTATAAAACTTTTTAAAAATAAAAAAAGTTGTATATACGTTTAATACAAAAACATCTAAAAATATAATCCTGCACAAGCAATATTGCACACATACTTTCTACATATATATTTTCTATTTCCTATATAACATACATATAATCTTATATAATTTGAATTACAAAAAATAAAATAAATTCAAGCTATAAAAGACATACGTATAAAATAAATGCCTAAAACATATATACATATTTATTATTAACAAGTTGATTTTATGTAAACGTGTTTCTATAGTTTTTTATTTTGTGTGTAATTTACTTTCAGATTAACATGTCATTTAAATAACAAAAATTATTTCCATTTTTTGGTTTCTGTTTTAGTTAAAGGTGCAAATCCTGTTCCCAAAACACACGTTCAGCCAATCAGCAGTAAGGAAAAGTGAATATATAAAAAGAGGCGGAGCTTGTTGGGCTATCTGAGTTAATTTGGCACTTTCAAATGATATTGTGTGCAAAAAATGCTTAGTTCACCTTTTGCAACCCTGGAATAATAATCAACTAGAAAAAACTGAGTTATATATTTTTTCTTTTTTTCCCCACACAATGCAGATTTTTTTTTTTTTTTTAGGAAAGAACATTTTTGTTATAAGTTATTCTTTTTAAACTATAACTTTTTTCTGTACTTTTTTTTCCAATAAAGACAATGTTTCATACATGTCATTTTTTTAAATAATAACTTTCCCCCCGCTTGCAGATCTTTTATTTTTATTTCTTTACGAAAGATAATTATTGATTTTGGTCATTTAAGAAAATATAATAATAATAATATTAATAATAATAATAATAATAATAATAATAATAATAATAATAATAATTTTACTTATTTTTTTTAAAAAGTCAATTTTAGATACAGGTAATTATTTTTTTAAAGTAATAATTTTTTCACTCTTGCAGATTGATTGATTGATTACTTGATTGATTGATTTAATTATTTATTTTAATTAGTTATTCTAATTATTCATTTTTAATGTAAATTTAAATGAAATTTATTTTTTTTTATTCTAAACCTAACCCTATTTTTTTAAACATTTTAAACCTTTTATTCTAAGCCTAATTTTGTAAAAACAAACAAACAAACAAACCAAAAACAAAACAAAACCCAAGAAACACATTTTGTGATATGGGTCATTTTTTAAAAATCATCATTTTTCTGCACTTACACACTTTACATTTATTTTTTAAGAAAGAAAAATCTAGATACACGAATCAGCCGTTTACCTTCTCATCAAAACATATCTTGATTTGTACATTCGTAATGCCAAACTAAAACCAAAACACAATCACATCAGCAATAAAAGCAATACAAAATCCATTGAATTTATGCAGAAAAAACAACAACAAACATCTGCCCGCGGGGTCAGCATGAACTCCACCATCAGACGTGTGCAGTATGATTTCCAGCATAAACTCAGTGGATTTAACAGAAACACATGTTGAATTTGTAAAGGAAAGCATCAGAGCGGGAGCTGATAGACATGAGGAGATGAAGAGCACAGGAACACACATACTAATAATGACGCTAATAATCCCACATGTGCATCAACAGAAAACATCCACACAAAAGCCTCTGCGCTGGTCAGCTAGCTAAAGACCCGGCCGTCCGGCGTGAAATGAAGAGATGCAGTGAGTGAGATGATCAACGAGAGAGAGCGAGAGAGAGAGAGAGAGCCATGCTGGAGAAAAGGAGAGAGAGAGAGAGAGAGACGCCGCATGGACACTTACCATTAATGGGCACTTTTATAGAGGATACGTAACAGGTTAAACGTCAAGAAAGAAAACAGAAGAGAGAGGAAAAAGAAAGGGTGTAAGCAACAAGATAGTTGAAGCAGAGCAGCTACACATGAAGTCCAGAGACTGTCTGTCTGTCTGAGGCTAGTTCACTAGGTAGTACACACTATCTAGGGGAAACTATGCAGGAGCCATGATACACCACAGGTCAATCAGTGATTAGTCTGTGGGTCAAGTCTGAATGCGGAATCAACAGCGGTGGGTTTTGACAGATCGCGTTCGCAGATTTTGTAGTTTCGTTAACATTTTCAGGTTCAACACATTAAATCAAGTGATTTAGTATATTTAATACATTAAAAAACTGATGTAAATTTGCTATGTTGTTAAATGTTGTAGCTTTAAAAAAAATAAAATAAAATTATTTTTCAGGTAAATATATATAAAAAAAATATATATATATATTAAAAAAAAACTAAAAATCTGCTGAATGTTGTAGGTTTTAATGAAAATGTTATTTTAAAATTTAATATATGAAAAACACCTACAGAAATCTGCTCAATATTGTAGCTTAAAAAAATTAATTAATTTATTAAAACAACTTACTGAAATCTGCTAAATGTTTCAGCTTTTAAAAAATATGTATATTTTAAAGGTTGATTTATTAAACAACTGATAGGCATCTGCTAAATTTTGTAGCTTTTTTAGATTATTTTAAAGTTCGACATATTAAAACAACTTACGAAAATCTGCTAAATGTGGCAGCTTTAAAAATATATATATATATATTTAAAGGGTTGATTTATTAAACAACTTATGGAAATCTGCTAAATATTGTAGCTTTTTTTTATTGAAGTTCAACATACTAAAAAAAACTTTCGAAAATCTGCGAAATGTTGTGGCCCTTTTTCAAAATGTAAAAACAACTGACGCAAAGCTGCTAATTTATGTATCCATTTTGTTTATTCAATCAAGATTGATTTTAATACTGAAACATTGTTTCATTGTTGTATTTTATCAATAGTTGACATTTTGTAACAATTTTGTATCAATCAACCCTGAAACTGCAACATTGTTTCAAAGTCTTATTAAACAAATATTTAAAAGCATTTAAAAGTGAATCGATTGTGACAGATTTAGCACTAAATGTGTATTGTTTAACAAGCATTAAAGCAACTAACATCAATCTGTTACACTTTATACCAATTGCACCTGTTTGTATATTGATGTTTGTTAGGGTTTGACTATATATATGGCGGAAATACATCCATTTCAAAATCTGTAATCTGAGAATAAAAACAAAATCTAATTATCGTCTTTTAAAGATTTAAAATGCAAATTACGTTATGAGCTAAACACTTCACTAATTCAAAAAGTAAGTTTTAATATAACTACAGAAGGAAATTTACTAAATATCTTTTAGAAAACACGATAATAAAAACATATTCGAAATAATAATGCAGGTGAATTCCTAGTAAAAATGTGCATTTAATCTCATTTATAAATGTGGCGTACGCACAAAACAGAAGTTAAAACATTCCTATGCAACTTATGTATGCAAAAAAATTAAACCTTTAAGTAAACAATATTTAAATATTGACTTAACTGAATCACTTTAAATCATCATAAAAGACATAATCATGAATAAATAAATTCAGATTTATTGTTGCGTACGATTCATTTTAGGTGGTTTAAGGTATTTATGCAAATTTTAAAGTGGACCTATTATGCTCAGTTATACAATGTGTAAAATAAGTGTCTGATGTGCCTCTGATGAGTGTGTGCTTTCAGTTTGAGCTCTAAACTAATCATTGAGGCTTGGATCCTAATTGTGGTGTTTTGGTGACTGTCACTTTAAATGTAAATGAGATTGTTAGTTTTTCAGAAGAGGGCGGAGCTACAAATGCATATGCATGAGCATAGCAAGAGATGTAAAACAGCAGTGTGTGTGTTGTGAGTGATGAGTAGGTGCTTCAGTGTGTGTTGATGCTTCTGTTAGTCTATGTGGCTCCTGTCGCTGTTCATCTAAAACTCCACATCTATAATGCTCTTAGTCTATGCTGACATTATCTTCAGCAGCTCAAACACTCTAATGGCTAATGGACAGACGGCTGCTTCTCACTCAGGGCTGCTGGAGATGCTAATGAGGGAGTGATAGGCACTAGTGGGCGGGGCTTTGTCAATCAAAGCATTTCATTCATCAAGTCTGATTATAATATGTGGAATTAATTGATGTTTAGCATTGGGGGCTGATTAAATTCACACAACTGTGTATAAAAGTGCATAAGAGGTCCCCTTTAACAAATCAGACTAATTAGTGTGTGTTTTAGTGTGTGTGTGTGCCACAGTGTCACTCCGCCCTCATCCGGTCCACATTTTCTGTCCATGCACATGAGAGGTCAGACACATACGTGACGTCACACGCACGACACGCAATGCGGATGGGATGGGGTGAAGCCTCGGCTCGGCGCGGGCAGGAATATAAACCATAAACCCTCACGTCTCACACACACACACGAGAAAAAGCAGGCAGGTATGAATGTGAGGAAGCGTCAGATCTGCTCGCTGTCTGTCTCTGGTCAACACAAACACACACCGTCATGTCAAAACACACACACACACACACACACACACACAGGGTTCTCACCTAGGATGGCCGTCGGCACGAAGGGATCTGCTCACGGGCCGAGAGATGAACAAAAGGCGATCGCAGAGGAGAGAAAACAGGCTATTTTAGTAAACCACAACTAAAAGTACGAGTCAAAAGTGACAGTAGATGGCGCCAAACACATCAGTCAAGCTTATAATCATATATTTGATTAATACAGATGACATCAAAATTAAATATAAAACTAAACAGTGATGTGTCCACAAAAACGACAACTAAAAAAGTGACAAATTATTGGGCAGGAAACATTTTCGATAACGGAAATGAAATGTTACAAATTCACGATTAATTAAAAACTGAAACTAAACTACAATCACTTGAAAATTAACTGAAATTAAATATAATTAGCAAACAATAATGAGCTAAAGTAAAAAAAAAAATTAATTAATTAATAATTAATTAAGATGATATATTCAGAGCTGCTGTAAGTGTACAGTGTGACAGTAGATGGCGCCAAACATCAGTCAAATGGTTGATTATATATACAAACATTTTTAAACACAGATGACGTCAACTTTAAAACTGAAAGTTAATATATTAATCTAAATAGTGATGTGTTTAAAAATGACAACTAAAAATATGACTCAAAGATTTGGAAGATTTAAATTAAATATTAACAGAAACTAAACAATAGTCACTGAAAAACGAGTTGAAATCAAACAATAATTAGCTTAAAAATTATAATGATTAATTAAGCACTCATTCTGTGGTGTATAATTTGACCTGGTGTAGTTTAGAGAAATAACAGTAGATGGCGCCAAACATTTCATCAAAAGCATGATTATATATGCACACGCACATATTTTTAAACACAGATGACGTCAAAATTAAAACTGAAAATTAATATATTAAACTAAATAGTGATGCTTTTACAAAAACAACAACTAAATCTACTGAACATTTCTGATAACTTCATACAAATTAAATAAATTAACGATAAATTAAAAACTAAAACAAAACAACGGTCACTGAAAAAACAAACTCAAATCAAATAATAATTAGCTAAAAATGTGTTGATTAATGAAGCATTCGTTTGGTGGTGTAAAATCTAACCAGCTAACATTAAAAAGAAATAACAATAGATGGCGCCAAACACGCAAGTCAAACGGCTAATTATATGAACATTTTAATACAGATGACGACAAAATTAAAACTGAAAATGAGTAGTGAGTTCACAAAACTAAAAAACATTTTCGATAACTTAATTTCAATTGACTATAATTTAAAAACTGAAACTAAACAACAATCACTAAGAAATCACCTGAAATCAAAATATAATTCGCTAAAATAAATAAATACATTAAGCACTCATTCTGTGGTGTATAATCTGACCTAGTGCGATTCAAAAAAATAACAGTAGATGGCGCCAAACACATCAGTCAAGAGTGTGGTTATATACACGCACATATTTTTAAACACAGATGACGTCAACATTTAAACTGAAGATTATTATATTAAACTAAAGTGATGCTTTCAGAAAAACGACAACTAAATCTACTGACCATTTTCGATAACTTCAAGCAAATTAAATAAATTAAGGATAAATTAAAAACTGAAACTAAACAACAGTCACTGATAAACAAACTCAAATTAAATAATAATTAGCTACAAAATGTGTTAATTAATGAAGCATTCATCAGTCAAACAGCTAATTATATGAATATTTTAATACAGATGACGACAAAATTAAAACTGAAAATGAGTAGTGTTCACAAAATTAAACTAAGACTAAATCTATTGATCAAAATAAATTTTCGATAAATTACTTTCAATTGACGATAATTTAAAAACTGAAACTAAACAACAATCACTAAGAAATCACCTGAAATATATATATAATGTATAATCTGACCTAGTGCGATTAAAAAAATAACAGTAGATGGCGCCAAACATATCAGTCAAGAGTGTGGTTATATACACGCACATATTTTTAAACACAGATGACGTCAAAATTTAAAAATTATTATATTAAACTAAAGTGATGCTTTCACAAAAACGACAACTAAATCTACTGACCATTTCTGATAACTTCATACAAATTAAATAAATTAAGGATAAATTAAAAACTGAAACTAAACAACAGTCACTGAAAAACAAACTCAAATCAAATAATAATTAGCTAAAAATGTGATAATTAATCAAGCACTCATTCTGTGGAGTATAATCTGACCTGCTGCTATTTAGAAAAATAACAGTAGATGGTGCCAAACACAACACTTGTGCCTGATTATACATACTGTCATGCTTGTGATTATATATACAAACATTTTTAACATAGATGATGTCAAAATTAAAACAGAAAATTGACACAAATGTTATGTGTATTTATATAGCGCATTTATCGTGGCCATACACCTAAAGACAGCTAAATATCTGTTCAGCTGTGCCTTTATTGAATGAGCACTGTGCTGTGTCCGACAGGTCACACTATTACGTTTTTCTGTTCTTTTTCATTATCTTATAACCTATTTTAACACATTTTCATCTGTTTTATCTATGTTTTATTCTTATTTTTATAATTCTTATTATTTGTTTTTATTTTCTTACACTTGTCTCTTTTATTCCTGTTTACGTAAAGCATTTTGATTTGCATCTGTGTATGAAATGAGCTTTATAAATAAACTTGCCTTGCCTAAAGTGTGTTACATTTATGAGGGGGGTCTTTCCACCCCACCAGTGTGCAGCTCCACTTGAATGACAGCCGCAGGACAACTGCGCCAGTGCTTCACCACACACCAGCTATAGGTGGAGTGGAGAGACAGTGATAGAGCCAATTCAGTGAATGGGGATGATAGGGAGGCCATAATGGAGGAAGTTTGGCCAGGACCCCGGGGTAACCCCCCTACTCTTTACCCAAAGTGCCATGGGGTTATTAATAAGCACAGAGAGTCAGGACCTCGCTTTAACGTCTAATCTGAAAGACATTTAGTGTCCCCTTCACTATACTGGGGCATTAGGGCTCACAGAGATCGCAGGTTGAGCGCCCCCTGCTGGCCTCACTAACAACTCTGCTCACAGCATCCTAGTTTTCCCATGTGGAAATTAATTAGCTGCAAAATTAGCTGTTTGAAAGGAATCCCCTTTCACACATACAGACCTTTCCGGAAAATTACCAGCAATTTTCCGGAAAGGTTGTATGTGTGAACAGGCCCTTTTTGAAAATACCGGTAAATTCGTTCTGGCTATTTTCCGGAAACAGAAGTTGTAACATTACCGGTAGTTTGCCGGAATGCTGCGCTGTGTGAATGCCGAAGGAAGATTAATGGAAAGAGCGCGTCCACGTCTAGAACGTGCTGAAGTGAGACGTCTACTTTAGCCAATCAGAACAGTCAGATGCATTCACATGTGTGCGGTTTATGAGAATAAAAGCCTTTGAATATTTTCCCAGACCCATTTAGCTGCTAGATGTTAGTCAGATAACGTTTCTATGTTCCTTCTTAATGCTAACAGTGTAAATAATTATCGATTAAATGTTTATGATAAGCCGGTGTTTGTTTACCTTCAAGCTTTGCGTGTGCCCGTGAGCACCCATAGTGCCAGCACACACACATATCATGAACATCTCGACATGTGAAGTGTTTCTCTATGTTTTCATTAGAGTTGTACTCAATACTGATCCATCTGAAGAGTTTGTAATGTAGTCAAATGTTTACAAACACAAGCGCAGCCGTTTAGAGCTCATTTCTGGTTAATGATGTCAGAATTTACCGGCATTTTGCAATGGATGTGTGAATGCTCTTTTCCGGAAAAATTCCGTAACGTCCTCGCCTGTGTGAACAGCGCTTTTTTGAATCTACCGGTAAAGTTGGTCCGGAAATTTTCTGGATATTTACCGCTATGTGTGAAAGGGGCTAATGACCAGGCTCAGCCCTGCACAGCTTCAGTGAGAGAGCGCTCTTGGGCAGCAGGGTGATATGGCTGTGGCTAATATAATATAAATGTTTTTGTAACATGGTGAACGTCTTTTTGCTACACTCTGAGTATATAGTCTTTACTTGGCAAAAATTTAATGTGTGCTTGATGTAATCGCATTTAATTTTGATGTAAAATGATGTCAGTTTTACATTATTTTGACATTATTCTTCATGTAAATGCAGATGCTGATTTTTCGTCTCCAGACTTCCGCTCTCATTCCCTTCCATTAATTTTTAGATCTTATAAACGTCTGCTTAATGTTTAAAACTGACATTTTCATCTTATTTTGTTCTCCTATTTATATATATTTGTGAACACACTTGTTTGTAGAGCGAGTCGTTTTCAGCTGTGATGATTCCTAGTGATTTCTCCTAGAGGAAACTGAAGCAGAAGGTCTGAAAGAATCGCAAAAGCCAGCGCACCTCCACATCACAGAATAAGCTGAGGAGAGTCAGTGTGTGTGTGTCAACATCGTCTCAGAGGGATTTGTCAGGGTTTCAGTCTTTGCAAAGCGACAGACGTGCAGAAAGCAGATCAGTTCATGCAGGTAAAGGTGCGTTTTACCTGGGTAATAGGAGTTTGGCACGGCGGTGCTCAGTGTGTTAGTCTTCAGCGTAAAGGAGGACGGAGACGACACCGCTTTACAACACAACAGCAGGCAAAGAAGCAGGCAAGAATAAAGAGCACAATTCAGTCAGTTCACTCATTAACACACACACACACACACACACACACACACACACACACACACACACACACACACACACACACACACACACACACACACACACACACACACACACACACACCTTTATTCTGATGGTGTATTTTGATCAATTGTACTGTTTTGTGGTGCTCATGTGTGTTTGTTTTCTAATATAATGTTACAAATTGAGTTCCTAAACTAAAGAGAAATGTAAACCAAAGTGTGTATATCTTAAACTGGGGTTAAATTTTCTGTCATTTCAATCATGTAGATGCATTCAATAGTCTTATCCTTCACATTAAAGTAAACAAGATGTGTGTGAGTTCATGTGTGTGTGTTTGTGTGTGCTAGTGTGAGTGCATGTAAGTGAGTCTCTGTGTGTGAGTTTGCATGCGTGTATGAGAGAAAGAGAGACTGAGATGTGTGTGTGTGTGTGTGTGAGAGAGAGAGAGAGAGAGAGAGAGAGAGAGAAAGTGTGTTTGTTTGTGTATGTGTGTGTCTGTGTGCATGTTTATGTACATGTCTGAGTATGTGTGTTAGTGTATGTGAGTGTGTTAATGTGTTTGTGAATATGCATGTGCGTGTGTGACAATGTGTGTGGGTGAATGCATGTTTGTGTGAGTGTGTCTGTGACCAAGTGTGTGTGCACGTGTGTGTGAGAGAAAGTGATTGAGTGTGTGCTTGTGTGAGTGTCTGTGTGAGTTTGCATGTGTGTGTCAGAGGGAAAGTAAGTGTAAGTGTGCATCTGTGTGTGAGAGCTTTTGTAAGTAAGGGTTTGTGTGTGTGTATAAGTGTGATTGCATTTGTTTGTGTGTGTGTGTGTGTGTGTGTGTGTGTGTGTGTGTGTGTGTGTGTGTGTGTGTGTGTGTGTAAAAAAGTTTGCATTTGTGTGAGAGAAAGTGAGTGTATTTGTGTTTGTGTGTGAGAGTGTGTGTGTATGAGTGTGAGTCTGTGTGTTCATTTGAGTGTGTGTGAGACAGAAAGAGAAAGTGAAAGTGTGTGAGAGAGTGTGTGCACACATTTATATATATCTATGAGTGTGTGCTTTTATGTATGTGTAGGTGAGCGTGTGTGTGATTGTGTGTTTGTTTGTGTGTGTGTCTGTCAGTTTGTAAGTGTGTATATTAAAACGTTAGTGAATGTGTTTGTGATTGTTCATGTATGCGAATGTGTGAGTCAGTGAATGTGTGTGTTTGTGTTTGACTGAGTGTGTGTATGTGAGTTTGTGTGTATGTATGTTTGTGTGTGTGTGTGTGTGTGTGTGTGTGTGTGTTAGGTGTCTGCAGTGCCCTGTCCATCAGTCTCAGTCAGCAGCAGAAGGTCACTGTGTGTGTGTGAGCATGTTTGTGTATCTATGTGTGTGTGTTTGTGTATGTGTGTGTATGGGAGTGTGTGTTTGTGAGTGAATGTGTGTGTGTGTTAGACGTCTGCAGTGACCCGTCCGTCAGTCTCCGTCAGCAGCAGAAGGTCACTCATGAATGCTCTGCTAAGAGCCGTGGTGATTTATTTATGTGTGTGTGTGTGTGTGTGTGTGTGTGTGTGTGTGTGTTCCTCATATTTCTGATGCTCCATCACTCACTCCTCTCTCTATATGAGTCATAATAAAGGCTCGTTTACAGGCGTGTGATTTCAGAGATGTAAAAACTCCTCATAGAAGACTTCACGCTATCAAATCATGAGGATCATCCTGGATTTGGGCTAAATGTGGATGAACCAATCAGAAACTGAGCTGTGTGTGTGTGTGTGTGTGTGTGATACGAGCTGGTGTGAATGTTTAACCGCAGAAAAATACTATACATACTATAACACAAACATCAAAGTGGTTAGCGCTGTGGCCTCAGCAAGAAGGTCACTGGTTTGAGTCTCGGCTGGGTCAGTTGGTATTTCTGTGTGGAGTTTGCATGTTCTCCCCGTGTTGGTGTGAGTTTCCTCCGGGTGTTCCAGTTTCCCCCACAGTCCAAACACATGCGCTATAGGGGAACTGATCAACTACACTGGCCGCAGTTTATGAGTGTGTGAATGAGTGTGTATGGGTGTTTCCCAGTACTGGGTTGCAGCTGGAAGGGCATCAGCAGTGGAAAACATATGTCTGCCGTTCAGGTTGTGTGAATGTGTGTGTGTGTGTGTGTGTGTGTGAGCGTGCATGCAGCTGTGTGTGTCTGTATATATGCCTATGATTGTATGTGTGTGTTTGAGACTCACGTCTGCCGTTCAAGTTGTGTGTGTCCATGAATGATATAGCCTCATCACAGCTGGTTCCTTGCTCAGCGTAACTCTTGTCCATGGAGTTTACCATCACAGTCATCTCCTGCCGTGTGCTGCTCAGAGTTTCCTTACGCTTCTTCGCCAGCTTCCTGCAGCACAAGACACACCCAAACACACACACACAGTCAGAGCGAGCGCTGAACATTCAGACACACACTGCAATCACGACTCATCATACACAAATGATCATTATAGCACATTTACTGATGAATAATTTGCTATTACAGCATGATCACAATTGTAATATGTAGTGAATGTAATGCAGGTTCCTGGTTTGGTGTATTTATTTGCAGGGCAGAACATTTTAGCCAATATGTTTGTGATTTTATAGCAGTATAAGAGTTCAGTATCATATAATAAACAATAGTAATTAGTATTAAATATTTTTTTCAGCTAAATAATTATTATTGTTATTGCAATATGCAATTCTATTGAACCAAAAATGTGTAGTTACTAATAATAATAATAATAATAATTATTATTATTATTATTATTATTTTATAGAAACTAATTAGACCTAATTAACCTATCAAAATAATATTGTTATTAACATTACTTCAGTTCAGTAGAATTAAAATTAAAAACTTTATAATCAAAACAGTTATGTTTGTACCATTTTGTAAACTTGGTTTTGACTGGTTGTGCAACAAAACAAACAAAAATCAAACAAAAAAACAAACAAAGCTAAGCTAAGCAAAGCAAAATGAAACAAAAAACTAAATGAAATTAAATTAAATTAAACAAAAACAATGAAACTAAATAAAATAAAGCAAAACTAAATTAATCAAAACAAATCATGAAATGAAATGAAATTAGGCAAAAAGCAAAGCAAAAAGTTACAAACAAGTTACAACAAGAAACAAAAAGCAAAACAAAAAGCAAAACAATAAATAAATTAAAGCCAAACAAAACAAACCTTTAACAAAAAATAAATAAATTTAACTAAACAAAAAAAAAAAAACCTAAACAAAAACAATGAAATTAAATAAAATAAAGCAAAGCTTTTAAAAGAAACTAAATGAGGAAAAACAAAACAAAACAAAAGTTACAAACGAGTTACAACCAAAAACACAAAACAATAAATAAAATAAAGCAAAACTAAACTAAATCAAACAAAACAAAACAAGGACACAATTGAATAAAATTAAGCTAAAACTAAACTAAATTAAGTAAAACAACAAAACTAAACTAAACAAAAACAATGAAACAACTAAATAAAGTAAAGCAAAACTAAATTAATATAAACAAAACATGAAACGAAATGAAATAAAACAAAAAGCAAAACAAAACAAAAGTTACAAACAAGTTACAAAACAAAACAAGAAAACAAAACAATAAATAAAAGCAAAACTAAATGAAACAAAAATAAAAAATGAAAGCAAATAACTACATAAAACTAAACTAAAACAAAACAAAAAATAAAACAAAAGGAAACAAAACAAAAAAATCTAATAAATATAATTAAAAAAATAAACTAAATGAAACAAAGAAACAGAACTAAAAACTAAATTAAAACAAATAAAAAAACTAAACAATAAATAAAATAAAGCAAAACTAAACTAAATGAAACAAAACAACTAAATAAAACTAAAATAAAACAAAACAATCAAACAAAACGAAAAAATGTTTTAATAAATATAATAAAGAAAAACTAAACTAAATGAAAAAATAACGAAACAGAGAAACAAAACTAAAAACTAAAACAAAACAAAATCAATGAAAAAAATAAATAAAATAAAGCAAAAATAAATTAAATAAAACAATAAACAAAACATTCCCAGAGATAAGTTGTGACTAGAAGGGCATCTGCTGCATAAAAAACGTACTGGATAAGTTGGCGGTTCATTCCGCTGTGGCGACCCCGTATTAATAAAGGGACTAAGCCGAAAAGAAAATGAATGAATGAATGAAAAACAAAACAAAACAACCACAAAATAAAACAAAATCAATGAAACACAACTAAATAAAATAAAGCAAAAGTAGTGAAATGAAACAAAACAAAACAAGGAAACCAAACTAAATAAAACAAAACAAAAACAAGTGTGGAGTGTGAATGCTCCGGTACAGGACAGCCCATAATAATTCCCCCAGAGGAGCAGCAGTGCAGCCGCAGCTCTCAATGCAAGTAGAAGCAGGTTTAATGCGGTAAACTGCGCGCGGTGACAGTAAATGTGTGTGCGAGTCTCCAGTGTTTTAATGCGGCGTGGGGTCTCAAGGCTCCGCCGGAGGGCCATCGCTGCTTTAATGGAATAAAACCGCATGCATCCGTCCAGCATTAAGTGGTCTAAAACAGGACAAAACCTGCGCCGCACATTAAATATAAATAAATTAAAGTGAATCCATTTCTCTGCTGAAGGCCACGCAATCAGAGCTTTTACAGATGGAAAAAAAGATGGCCTTCAGTCTTGAGGGATTCAGACGGAAAAACACACAAACAAACCCAGAAAAACACTGCTAGTTATAAATATATATACACACACCGCTCTCTGATAAAACAGCAGCACTACGGCTCAGCTTTATACAATAGTGGACACAGAATGCTGAGATTCTGTCAGGGTTTAAAAACTGCATTAAAGTGTTCAGAATTGCCATTTTTTAATCTAAAGTACAGCACAATTTTAAATAACTTGAAACATTTTTTTTTTATGTAAATATCTAATAAATAAAAATATAAATGTTATTAAAATTTTAAATGGCTGTTTTCTATGTGAAAATTCAATAAATGTAATTTATATTTGAGATGTAATGCTGTATTTTCAGTGTCATTACTGCTGTGGTCATCATCCATCAGAAATCAGCATAATGTGAGCATTTGTGAGGGGGGGTGAGAGGGTGGGGTTAACAAGATGCCACCCAAATTGCCCATGCCTAACGCCACTGCTCCACGTGTTGGCGTGGGTTTCCTCCAGGGGCTCTGGTTTCCCCCAGTCCAGACACATGCGCTGTAAACCATTTTGAGGGATGTAAACAAAAACAATGGTCTCAACGTATTTCCTGTTTCACATTTTAATTTTCTTCAGAGATTCCAAAAAGAGGCACATATTGATAATTAATGTTATGATGGCTGTTTAAACATTATGTTATGATGGAGTCGCCTCTTAGTTTCATAACAAGCAGGAAATGTTCATGGACCGATGACATGACCACATTGAAATGGTCTATAGGGGAATTGATGAACTAAATTGTCCGTAGTGTATGAGTGTGTGTGTGTGTGTGTGTGTATGGGTTTTTCCCAGTACTGGGTTGCAGCTGGAAGTGCATCTGCTGCATAAAACATATGCTAGAATAGTTGGCGGTTCATTCCGCTGTGACCACACACTCATTTACACATACTTATTTAAAAAAAATTTTTTACTTAAATGACAAAATCAGTGGTTGGGGTTGTCTATATTTGACCCGACAACAGCAAACATATATTAAATATGGACAAATGAAATCATTAGGTTAAAAAGTGTAACTTAAATTTAATTGAAAAATTTAAACCAATGGCTTGTCCATATTTGACCCAACGCTGGGTTACAACAGACCAACTTTTTAAGAAAAAGATGAAAAAAAATAGCATATACATATACATATATATATATATATATATATATACATATATATATATATATATATATATATATATATATATATATATATATATATATATATATATATATCTCAAGACACTTCTATACAGCTTAAAGTGACATTTAAAGGCTTCACTAGGTTAATTAGGTTAACTAGGCAGGTTAGGGTAATTAGGCAAGTCATGGTTTAATTATGGTTTGTTCTGTAGAATATTGAAAAAATAAAGCTTAAAGGGGCGAATAATATTGACCTTAAAATTATATATAAAAAAAACTGCTTTTATTCTAGCTGAAAGAAAACAAATATTTTAAAAAATATTATCAGAAATACTGTGAAAATTTTCTGAATTTGTTCAACATCATTTGGGAAATATTTAAAAAAGAAAAACAAATTCAAAGGGGGGGGGGTATTTCTGAATTCAACTGTATATAAAGAGCGGATTGGCTGTTGGTTTTGTATTTGCTTTTTAGCATCAACATTTGGCAAGATTTGCTTACGATTATGGTCAATTTAAATATTAGCAACTTTTACATGCAATAATAGCGAAGAAACAATCATGGGCGTGGCCTGTTGAGTTACAGGTGTGATTGTTTTGCTGCTTTGAAATTTTAAAATCTGACAACATTTGCTCATAATTATACAACTTTAACAATATGAAAAGTGTTCATGCAGAAAACAAGTGTGGAAAAAACTGTGTGTGTGTGTGTGTGTGCTGATGCAAGAGGACAAGTGTGATTGTGAAGTGATCTTGGTGGTGCGTGCGTGTGTGTGTGTGTGTGACTGTGTGTGTGTGTGTGTGTGTGTGTGTGTGTGTGTGTGTCATTACATCAGCTCAAGATGCTGAGCTTTCAGAAGCTGAATCCAGGAATAAACTCCACATCTGCAGAATAACGATCAGTTATAATCTGAGATATTCCACACCTCTGAATCACAACAACACACGTTTACAAGTACACATATATCCACATGATCAACATTAGCAACGAGTCAAATAGCCATTAATATTAACTTGAGTTGGAGATGCAGCCATGATACAAAGGTGTGCATTATTGTCTAATGATTCCCTATCCTGCGGTGCATTATTGCTCTTCTCTTCTAGTCTCCAGTACAGCTGCTAATTCACTATTGAGATGTTATATGTTGAGAGTGTATTAGTCAGGCGTGTGTCCTCCTCAAACGTCTCCTGTGTGTAGCGCTAGTGTCCTCCACATCTCCTCCAAACTCTTCTGTGGTGTTCTGATGTGATTTCTGACTGTTGTAGCTGTGAAATAACTCAAATCATTCAATAAAGTGATATGGAGCTGTAATCCCTGCCGGAACTACTTTAGCTGTGCATTTATCTGACAATAACCAAACACCTCAGAGTGATCATCAGCCGATCAGAATCCAGCATTCAGCAGAGCTGCAGTATAAACATGGGTGTGTGTTCACTTTCTGCTCCAACAGTAGACAGTTTAAACTCAGCCATTACTGATTATTGCGCTTTAGATGAACGCATCCATTAAACGTGACTGGTGTGTCAGAGGATTTGAAGGAAGCGGTTTAGTGATTAGCGTCCCGTTGGGCAGGAGTGTAAAATGGCAGCAGGGAGCGCAGAGACATATGGAAGCAGCTGAATAAACAAGATTGATTGAGAGTCGCTCGCGGCGGCCATTAACACCAGTTCAGCTCGAACAGATGCGTTGGTCTGGCCTCTAAATGTTTGGGTCACGTTTACAGAAAGATGATAAAGAATGAAGATATGTTTTCTTTCTATCTGTCAGAATGGCACATGATTATTCTGCTTCTGTATACATCACATCAAAAAAGGGTTACTACAAAAGTAATGTAAATGTAATCTAAAATTAGTCGGATTACATCACCATAAAAGTAATCTAAATGTAATCCAAAAGTAGTCTGAGTACATCAACATAAAACTAATCTAAATTTAGTCAGATTACGTCACCACAAAAGTAATCTAAATGTAATCCAGTTAAAATGTTTATGTAACCACATAAGTAATCTAAATGTAATCCAAAAGCAGTCAAAGTATGTCATCATAAAAAAAAAGTAATCCAAAGGCAGTCAGGTTACATCCCCTTAAGGAATCTAAATTCAGTCAGATTATGTCACTATAAAAGTAATCTAATTGTAATCCAAAAGGCAGTAAGGTTACATCACAATAAAAGTAATCCAACTTCAGTCAGATTACATCACCATGAAAGTAACCTAAATGTAATCCAAAAGTAGTCAGAGTACATCAACATAAAAGTAGTCTAAATTTAGTCAGATAACGTCACCACAAAAGTAATCTAGATGTAATCCAAAAGTAATCAGGTTACATCACCATAAAAGTAATCTTAATTCAGTCAGATTACATTACCATAAAATCAATGGAACTTTAATCTAAAAGTAGTCAGATTACATCAACAAAAAAAGTAATTTAAATTCAGTCAATTACATCATTATAAGTAATCTAAACGTAATCCAAAAGCAGTCCGGGTACATCACCATAAATCATCTAAATTCAATAAGATTATGTCAACATGAAAGTAATCTAAATTTAATCAGGTTACGTCACCACAAAAGTAATCTAAATGTAATCCAAATGTAGTTCATCACTATAAAAGTAATCTAAAATTAATCAGATCACATTGTAAAAGTAAACTAAGTGTAATCCAAAATCAATCAGGTTAAATCACCAAAAAAGTAATCTAAATTTTGTCAGAATTTGTCACTATGTAAGTAATCTAAATGTAATCCAACAGTATTCAAGTTACATCACCATAAAAGTAATCTTAATTTAGTCAGATTATATCACCATGTACTGTAAGTAATCTAAATGTAATCCAAAAGTAGTCACATTGCATCACTATGCAAGTAATCTAAATTCAGTCAGATTATATCAAAATAAAAGTAATTCAAATGTAATCCAAAAGTAGTCAGAGTACATCACCATAAAGTTAATCTAAATTCCAGAAATTATGTCACCATAAAAGTAATCTAAATGTAATCCAAAAATAGTCAGATTAAACCCCTATAAAAGTAATCTAAATTTTGTCAGATTAGGTCACCATCAAAGTAATCTAAATGTAATAGAAATATAGTGTGATTGTAACCATACAAGTAATCTAAGTGTTATCCAAAAGCAGTCAGATTATATCACCATAAATCATCTAAATTCAGTCAGACTATGTCACCATAAAAGTAATTTAAATGTAATCCAAAAGCAGTCAGATTATATCACCATAAAAGTAATCTAAATTTAGTCAGATTATGTCACCACAAAAGTAATCTAAATGTAATCCAAAAGCAGTCAAAGTACATCATCATGAAAGTAATCTAAATGTAATCCAAAGGCAGTCAGGTTACATCACCATATGTCATCTAAACTCAGTCAGATTAAATCACCATAAAAGTAATCAAAATGTAATCCAAACATAGTGTGATTGTAACCATACAAGTAATCTAAATGTAATCCAGAAGCAGTCAGGGTACATCACCATAAAATAAATCTAAATGTAATCCAAAAGTAGTCTAATTATGTTGTCATAAATGTGTTATCCAAGTGATATTTCTTACTTGTAAAGTAACTTGTAATCAGTAACTGATTACATTTCATAAGTAATCCACTCAGTATTAGTAGGGTAGAAATGGATTATATAAACAATCAGAAGTAAAAATAATAGAAACAAAAATAAAGTACTCAATGTAATCTAAAAGTAATCAGATTCCATATATATATATATATATATATATATATATATATATATATATATATATATATATATATATATATATATATATATATATATATATATATATATAGGACTACAAATTTTGTCCCGTATTCATAAGTAATCCACCCAGCTCTGTGCATTGGTTTGGCTTCTGTTTGTTTGTTTGTGGCTCATCATCATCATCATCATCATCGGCTCTGTTCCTCCAGCATTTCCTCCACGCTCGTCTTTAACCCCGAGTGTCGCTGGAGTCATTAGCGCAGTGCGTTTGGAGCTCAGACACTATGAGTTCTCCTCAGTAATTGCTGCGCTACTGTCAT
Organism: Danio rerio; assembly: GCF_052040795.2. Lineage (NCBI taxonomy): Eukaryota > Metazoa > Chordata > Actinopteri > Cypriniformes > Danionidae > Danio > Danio rerio. The sequence continues at coordinate 44,455,629 of NC_141044.1, forward strand.
GTTCAGGCTTTCTGCTGAGACTCTAATTTGTTTTTAAGTGTAGCGTGAGAATGTCAGCGCGAAGACAAATCTTTGCTGATACGAGCGTCTGAAATGTATGCCAATTTAGTAGATGTGGAGCTTCTGTAAATGTGCAGGCGTCACACCAGAGATCCGCTCTCCCGCCGCTGGAGCCACGGCTCGGCACTTTGAAGTGTTATTACCTCCCAAATCCCATTCTAGCAAATCAGATCTGAGTAATTGGGAAAATAAATTAGCATACAGTGGCAATATGAAGGAACTGGCAAATGCCTTATTAGCATACACACAGAAGCGTTTAGAGACGCCGGAGAAACAAATCAACTGCTTCTGTAGCTTGTAGAGTTTATATAGATTTATACAGCACACGTTTGAGCAGACTGTATGCCATATTTATATTCTTACAGTTATTTTTACTGCAGGGCTGCTGAATGATTGATTCTGATTGGCTGATGGTCATTCAATGTTTCATTCACAAACATTATAGCATCCTAAAAAACAATTGTTACCCTTGGCAACCTGTTCCAAACATATACCAACACCCTAGTAACCATTCAAACACCCTAGTAACCTAAAACCATTTTCAAAACCACACAATAACCCTGTGGTAACCATCGCAAACATTATAGCATCTTATTAAAACATTTACAACCCCTTGGCAACCTGTTTTCAAATACATAGCAACCCCTTGGCAACCATCCAAACACCCTAGCAACCTAAAAACACTTTCTTAATCACACAACCATAGCAAACATCATCTCATAATAAAAACCATTTGCAAACCCTTGGCAACCTGTTTTCATACACATATCAACACCCTAGCAACAATCCAAACACCCTAGCAACCTAAAAACACTTTTACAATCACACAACAACACCCTTGGATACCATTGCAAACATATCACCCTAAAAACATTTGCAACCCCTTGGCAACCTGTTTCCAAATGCATAGCAACAGCCTAGCAACCATCCAAACACCCTAGCAACCTAAAACATTTTCACAATCCCTAAACAACCCCTTAGCAATGATTGTAAACATTACAGCATCCTTAACAATCATTTGCAACCTGTTTTCCAAAAACATACCAACGCCCAAGCAACAATCCAAACACCATAGCAACCATCCAAAGACCCTGGCAACCTAAAAACACTTTCACAAATACACAACAACCCCTTGGCAACCATCGCAAACATCATATCTTCCTAAAAATCATTTGCAACCCCTTGGCAACCTGTTTCCTAACACATAGCAACAGCCTACCAATCATCTAAACACCCTAGCAACCTGAAAAACACTTTCACAATCACACAAACACCCCATAAAAACCATCTCAAACATCGTAGAATCCTAAAAAAAAAAAACATTTGCAACCCCTAGCCAACCTGTTTCCAAACACATAGCAGCACCCTCGCAACCATATAAACACCCTAGCAACCTAAAAACACTTTCACAATCACACAGCAAGTCCTTGGCAACCACCCCATCAACAACAAAAACAACATCAAAGAACAGTTTGAACCACTCCAAACACCACCCCTTTTACAATCACATAGCAACCCTAGCAACCACCCAAACGAGTCACTGATGAATCTGCATATATAGTTTTAGCTGTCAAATAATGTGTTTTACGATGTAGATGCTAATATATTCATCCCGGCTTCTATTTCTGTCGCCGCCACGCTGCTGTGATTCCTGTGCTATTGTGTCTGCATTTTGTCAGACACTCGGTAACCTGGGATTACTCGATCTACATCTGTTCTGGGCATCAGAATTGTCATATTTTCCATTATAAAGCAGGATTTGAGAGGAACGGATTGGTTATTGGAGAGCGCTGAAAGCTGACAGCGGGTAAAGCCGGGTTTCTCCTCATGGAGATGTTCAGACTGACGCTCTCGGGACGCCGGCTGATTGAAACGCTCCGACAGGGAATTCAGCAGCCTATTTCCTTGCAAATCTCAGTCTCACAGTAAAACTAGGAGCCAGCCGAGAGGAGATGGAAAATAGATGTGCAATTGTGTTACTGAGACCGCTCAATAAATGACCAAACACTGCCAAGCAGAACATGCAGAACAACTGCAAAACAGATTAAAGCGGTCCAGGGTGGTCTGGGTGGAGGGGTTTATGAAGATTTAGGGTTTTGTCAGATGCTCAGAACTAGTTTTAAAGCTTAATGTTGTTCCACAGAAGGAAAGAATATAAGTAATTGCTCCATTTAAAACTAAATTTCTAGATATCAAAAAAGAAAAAAGTCAGAATTGTGAGGTAGATATATGCAATTAATAGCTTTTGATGCACTTGGGGTGAAATAAATAAATAGTAGGTCATTAAAGTTTCATTATTTAATGTTAGAGAATGTATTTATTAACGAACTAATTATGAGAAATACATGTGCCGTGCTTATTAATCATAGTTAAGATTTAAACTCATGCTTGTAAAAATTAGTCAATGCACTTTGAGTTAACATGAACTAGCAATGAATGACTGTATCTTCATTAACTAATGTTAACTAACATGAACAAATACTGTAATGAATGCATTGTTGGTTGTTTGCTCATGTTAGTACATGCATTATCTAACATTAACTAACTGAAGCTTGTAGTAAAGTGTTACCAAATAAAATAATAAGAATTTTTAAACTGTAAGTGCAATATATAAACTCTGAATTAAAAAAAAGATATATTTTTGAACTATTTTATGAATATTTTGGGGAGGGGAAACTAACCAAATTGGTCACAATCCCCAATTTGATGCTCTTATTCATTATGGAACAGACAAAATAAATGAATTGTAAAACAAGCTCTTTGAAAAGGCTAATTAAAACTGCAATTAAGGGGGAAAAAAATCTGATTTGGGGAAAAAATACTTTAAATATTTTAAAAATTAATTAATAAAAATTGTAAGTTCAAGATGTCAATTCAGAATTCTCTTTAAAAATAAACCACATTTTAGGTTTAATTTCAGAGAAAAAAAACTGTCATTGTTTTAATTTGTGAAACTTTTAGACTTTGGAAATTGTAAAACTAAAAAAACATTAATGTGAAAAAGATCAGACTTATTTAGTTAAAGAATTATCAATTATCTATTGGATGTTCTTATAATGCAACTAAAAAGTGACCTTTAATGTACAAACTAAGTGAAAAAGCATCAAAAATTGCAATTATGAGAAAATTGTGATATAGGAGCCTGCAAATACTTTTTATTATTATTATATAAACAATTAATTCACAAAAATTGTAAGTGAAAAATGTAAATTTTGACTTCTCTTTACAATTTTAAGATTCAAAATAAAATTAATTAATTAAAATGCTGGTTTAAATTATTAAACCATTTGAAGGTCCCATGAAATTAAGGCCCAATTCCAATTCTCCCCCTTAGCCTTCCCCTTAACCCTTAATTTGTGTATTTACGTGAAGGGTTAGGTGTGTCCCAATTCTCTTTAGCTAAAAGGCGTAGGGCTAAGGGGAAGGGCTATATACTCCTTGAAACTGAGATTTTTCCAGAATACACTCGAAACCAAGGGGTATGAAAATTTCCCAGAATACACCAGCCACAACGGCAGAATCACTGCACACGGAAATGAGTATTTTTGTGATTAGTACGAATTTTTACAACAAACACATTTTAATATATTCATAACTGCGTTCATGTTTTACCGTCACGCTTAAAAAAAAAAAAAAACAATAATAAAAAAAAACCTGTTAAATTTGGCTATCTATAATTCATAATAATAACTCCTGTACAGCAACACAACATTCTGACCCTCAATGACACTCGAATACTCAGTCAGAGCAGTCTAGAGGCTGGGACTGAGCTGTTTACAATGTCTGCTAATTCTAATGTTGTTTTATGGTGTGTTTACACAGATGAATACGGCCACGGTGTAACTGCACAGTACAGTTATGATCCTATTGTCACATTATATCCTTATGATAACATGATATTTTTGCATTTAATGAATTTATGAAGATAAACACCAAACAACAACACATGAAGCAAGAGATCATGATGACATTGATGACGTCTGCAGGTGCTGCAGTGCTGTCCCATTTCTTAGGGATACATTTTGAGGCCCTTCCCCTTCATACTCTGTTTCAAGGGCCAAGGATACAAAAATAGAATTGGGATTGGGCCTAGACAATTAGATGTTAATATCAGTATTGTTAGTTTCTAGGATCACTGTAAGCTAGTATGCACCAAGACATATTCACATTTGGAAGATATAAAACTGAAATAAACATGTAAAGCATGTAGTTTGTCACTTCCACCCACATGGATCAACGGATCTTACTGACAATAAAAAAAATGTTATTGGCTATTTTTTTAAAGGGGAGGAGCTACAATATGTCCCGCCCTCTTTTTGTGTTGCTGTTGAGCTTATTTCAAACATCAAATAAAAATGCCCATGTTCTAATAATGCGGCCTTTAATGCACAAACTAAGTGAAAATGCATTTGCAATTAATTTAATTGCAATAACAGGAAAAGGTGAGAACCGTGAGCAGACAAAAAATAATTGTGCATCAGAAAATAAACAACAAAACTGTAAATCCTGAAACTTAAAAAAATCCACCAAAATAAGTGAGGATTGAGAGAGAAAAGAGTGTGGCATTCTCCTGCGCTGTTTAGCGGTGTGTCAGGACGAGTTTCTCAGAGCAGAAAGTGTCTCTGGTGTGGCTGAAGCGCTTGAGCTGAGCATCTCTGAATGCTGTAAATGCAGTGTAAACGGTGTGTGTGTGTGTGTGTGTGTGTGTGTGTGTTTGTGTGTATGTGTGTGTATGTGTGACAGTGGTGTTTTTTCCTGCTGGAGTTTTGTGCCGCGGGCAGAGAGACTGACAGGAGACAGATCGACAGCAGCAGCAGCAGAGACGCAGATATTCATCGTGACAGCAGAAGAAGATGCAGAGAGACACACACACACACACACACACACACAACAGCTGAGGGGACACGCATCACTAAACGCAGACATTCAAGCACACACACACATATTCAGGCATACACACACACACACACAGGCAGGCACACACATATACATACAAACACAACTGTACATACCCATGTACAGTTGAAAGCAGAAGTTTGCATACACTGTATTAAAGGCACATCACCATATAAAAAGAGTCAGATGTTAATGTGACTAAACTTTCTCTTTTAGGTAAGTCAGGATGATCACAAGTGTTTCTGTTCTGCTTAATAGCAGAATAATGAGAGAGAGATGTGCTTTGAGAAATTGTTCTAACTCTTCTTAATAGTCAAGTTTACACACAATAAGATTATTCTGCCTCTGGAAAAGCTCAGATGATGATGTCAGGGTTTAGGAGGTTTCTGATTGGCTAATTGACAACATTTGAGTTAATGTGAGGCACAACTGTAGAATAGTATTGAAGGAAAAGCTCAAACACACTGCTTCCTTCTGTGACAACATGGGAAAATCAACAAGCCAGAATCAACAACAAAGCCAGATTACCATTAGCTGAATGACACTGGGAAACAGATTAACATTTGGAGACATGTCCTGTGCTCTGATGGAGCTGAGATTGAACAGTTTGGCCGTAATGAGCAGTGTTAAATTTGGAGGACAAAGGGGAAAGCGCACAAGCCTAGAACACCATCCCAACTGTGCAGTATGGGGGCGGCAGCATCATGTTGTGGGGCTGTTTTGCTGCAGGAGGGACTGGTCCACTTCACAGCATAGATGGCATCATGAAGAGAGAACATTATGGAGAAATACTGAAGCAACATCTCAACACATCAGCCAGGACATTACAACTTGGCCACAAATGGCTCTTCCAGACAGACCATGACCCTAAGCACACTGCCTGATTAGTGAAAATGTGCTTTAAGGACAACAGAGGGAATGTTTTGGAGTGGCCATCACAAAGCCCTGATCTCAATCCTATAGAGAATGTGTGGGCAGAGTTGAAAAAGCTTGTGCGAGCAAGACAGCCTACAAATCTGACTCAGTTACAGCAATTCTGTCAGGAGGAATGGGCTAAAATACCTGCAAACTATTGTGAGAAGCTTGTGGAAGGAGACCCAAAACACTTGACCAAAGTTATACAGTTTAAGAGCAAAACTATAAGATAGAGTGTTAGATAGAGTGTATGTAAACTTCTGATTTCAACTGTGTATATATATATATATAAATAAGAAAACGAATTTTAGAATGAAAACTGTACAAATCTACAAAGCTTTATTATCAATCACCAAAAGTACAACTTTAAACCTTTAATTGAAATAACGACAATTAAGTCAAAATGTCGTGTCTACCTCCATGTATTACCTGTGATTTTTCCTTATCACTAATTATTCTTATTATTCTTATTTCTGATTATTTTTACCAAGTAAAACTAGAAAAACACTTCAGATTTTCTTTTCAGAACTCAGAGTTTTACTAAAATAATGCGCGACCGTCACTCATCTCCGCTTTTTTGTTCCTAGCAACTTCAAGTCTGAAAACTGCACAGCGAACGTCTTTCTCAAACTTTGTTTTCAGAAACACTGATGTCCATGAACCGCGTGAAGTCTGGAGTCTAGTGTAGGTGTAAACGCTGAACTCCTGCAAGATAATCATGCTTTTATTGTTGTGCGATGGCCTCCAGCATATCAGGACAGAGAGAAGGACAGCGAGAGAACACAGACTCCTTCCTGCTGTGCGCACACACACACACACACACACACACACACACACACACACACACACACACACACACACACACACACACACACACACACACACACACACACACACACACACACACACTGCTCATGCATATCTAATGCCGACGGCCACTTTAGTCACCGTCCCCGCAGAATAAACCCTCACGCTTTACATTTCTCTTGGTCTTTCAAACATCACCGTTTCCATCTCTCTTTCCACGTTTTTTTCTCAGCATAAACGCATCCATTTGAAGTTGAACCTGAACCCCTGCAGATAGAGCCACAGTGATAGAGCTCGCAAAAAGCCTCTTTAAACACAAGTAGGTTTCTCTGTTTTTCCCAGAAAAGCAGAAATAAAGTGCTGATGGACGGAGCCCCTGGAGGGACAAACTCTCCCTAAAACTGAGTCTATTCTGATGCTCATTTACAGATGAAGATCGAGAGGTTTGGCTGATGTTCACCTCGGAGAAACACATTTTAACTCTGCAACACAACACTGATTTCATTTACTTCATACACACCGCTGTGTTAAAATTCACACACACAATAAAGGCCAATTAAACAGATCGGCAACACTTTATTTTGATGGTCCATTTGATTATTAGTAGACTGTTTGCTTAACATCTGTCGATACAGACATTCAACAGACATTTAACTGACTATAAGAAACTTTGCAAGTACATGTCAACATACAATAACCCCAACCTAACAGTCTACTGATGATCTAATGAGAATTAGCTGGCATGTAGATGCAGGGTGACTTAAATTCAACAAACAGACCATCAAAATAAAGTGTGACCAACAGATTATAGTGCAAGATGGCAACCAACATACTATCCTAGCAACCACACAGCAACACTGTTAAATTCCCACAAGACACTCTAGTAACCACCAAAACACCCAGGTAACAATCAGAGCACTTTAACACACAGCAACACCGTAACCTGGCAACTACCCTGATCAATTCGACAACTACATAACTCAAACACCTTAAAACACCCTAGCAACCAAAAATACTTTACTCAACCCCTTGGTAAACACCCAATTAACCAAAAAAAGCACCAGAACACTAGAGTTGCCACACAGAAATACCCTAGCAACCAGCCTAAATACTCAGGTAACAAGGTTGGGTCGATAAACAATCTAACAACAACACTAACAACACTCTAACAATATAACAACCACATTATCACACCCTGGCAACTACTTTAAATTCTCTAACAACACCCTAACAATATAACAAAATAACAGCAACACCCTGGCAACTACTCTAAATTCTCTAACATTCTCTAGCAACACCCTAACAATACAACAACCACATTATCACACCCTGACAACTACTCTATATTCTTTAACATTTACTAGCAACACCCTAACAATACAACAATCAAACAACACCCTGGCAACTACTCTATATTATCAAACATCCACTAGCAACACCCTTACAATATAACAACCACATAGCAACACCCTGACAACTACTCTAAATTCTCTAACATCCACTAGCAACACCCTAACTATATAACAACCACATAGCAACACCCTGGCAACTACTCTAAATTCTCTAACATCCTCTAGCAACACCCTAACTATATAACAACCACATAGCAACACCCTGACAACCACTCTAAATTCTCTCCCATCCTCTCGTAACACCCTAACAATACAACAACCACATTATCACACCCTGATAACTACTCTAAATTCTCTAACACCCACTAGCAACACCCCAATAATACAACAACCACATAGCAACACCCTGACAACCACTCTAAATTCTCTAACATCCTCTAGCAACACTCTAACAATACAACAACCACATAGCAACACCCTGACAACTACTCTAAATTATCTAACATCCACTAGCAACACCCTAACTATATAACAACCACAAAGCAACACCCTGACAACTACTCTAAATTCTCTAAAATCCACTAGCAACACCCTAACTATATAACAACCACATAGCAACACCCTGACAACTACTCTAAATTCTCTAACATCCACTAGCAACACCCTAACTATATAACAACCACATAGCAACACCCTGACAACTACTCTAAATTCTCTAAAATCCACTAGCAAAACCCTAACTATATAACAACCACATAGCAACACCCTGGCAACTACTCTAAATTCTTTAACATCCTCTAGCAACACTAACAATACAACAGCCACATTATCACACCCTTACAACTACTCTATATTCTCTAACATTTACTAGCAACACCCTAACAATACAACAATCACATAACAACACCCTGACAACTACTCTATATTATCAAACATCCACTAGCAACACTCTAACAATATAACAACCACATAGCAACACCCTGACAACTACTCTAAATCCTCAAACATCCACCAGAACACTTAGCAAACAGATACTGTAGCTACATACCAACACCTTTCCAACAGCCCAAACAGTTTTAAGCACCTTAACAACGACTCCAGATACAGTAGAAGCCACCAAAACAACCTAGCAACCACCACAAACACTAAAGCAAAACCCTAGTAACCACTTTTGCATTTGTCGTATGTCTACCAGAACACTATAGCAAACGCAGGGCAAATTTTACTCATGCAAACCTTCACATTTATATCTATAGTGTAAGAACTATTCATCACGCGCTGATCTAGATGTGCATGATGCGTTGTATTACAGGTATCAGTGGTATGACAGTGTTCTCCATTGTTCTAAGCATAAGTGAGTGTCTATTACACTGAAGCAGCCCTTTGTTGGACGGGCTTCAGCTCGCAGTACGCCGAGTTTTCTATTAGTATGTATGACTGATGATTTTGCAGGCGTATTGAAATGAGCACTGAAGCCTGACATGAGCTGTCAGCGCGCCATCAAACGCACTTCCCGCAAGATACAGAGGTCACCTGCACGTTTTCACTCAGACTTTGACGTCTCAGACATGAGCGAGTCTCCCAGCATTCCTTGCTTTAAAGAAGAAGCAGTGGTGAATACTGAGTGCACAGTGCCACTGTTTCTATATGCTCATTAAATATGCTTTTTACATGCTAATTCAACTATTAAGGTAATTAATATAAGTATAATATTTATATTTTTAAAATAAACAATTTGCAATTACTATAGTAGTAGGTATTTTTAATTTGCAATGAATTCAGGTTCATAAACATTCAAATAAATGTAATTTTAACATTGCCAGATATTAGTATCCCATCAAATAAATCAAATAAGTGATTATAATAATAAACAACTGATATTGATGAATATATATTTAATAACGCAGCAGCTGATATATTCATTATATTTGCATTAATATTAAGAATTATATTTCTGTATGTTAAATTTTAAATATTAAATATTATTTGCAATTAATTTAGGCTAATAAACATTCAAATAAATGTAATTTCCCAATTGCCAAATATTATTAAGGCATCATTTAAACCAAATGAGAACTGAAGCAAAGAAAAAATAATAAACAACAGTTATTGCAATGCAATCTCACGGCAATTCTTAACTCTTTGATTTAGTGGCTAATTCGTATGAATTGGTATGATCTAATTCGTACAATTTAGTACGATTTGCTCATCACCTGATGACGGTTGGGGTTAGGGGTGGGGTTGGGTGCCACGCCTCCTTTTTAAAATTGTACATTACAATTAGCCACTAAACTGAAAAAACGCAAAATACTTACGTTTACTCGTGAGATCTGGCTGGATATTGATGCAAATAATTATGATGCAGCAGCTGATGTGTTCATTTACATTAAGCGTTAGATTTTTATATGCTTATTAATAATCCAGCTGTTCTAGTTTGGCTGTAATATGATCATTGTAATATGCTTTAATGTGTGAATGAGCTTTTCAGGGATGATGCTAAGAAATATTAAGATAATATGCATATATTAAATTGCATAATAACTATTTATATTTTAAATAAATATCATATTTTGACTAGAGTAGGCATTGCTTTTATTTACAATGAATTTAAATATCAATAAACATTTAAATAAATGTAAATTCATTGTAAATAAAAATAATGCCTACTCTAGTCACAATAAATATATAAATATTATGCAATTTAAAATATGCATATTTACATTAATAAACATTGAAATAAATGTAAATTCCCCATTGACAGATATGAGTAAGGCATCATTTAAACCAAATGAAGACATAAAGAATAATATTAATAATCAACTGATACTGATGCAAATAATTATGATGCATCACCTGCTATATTAATATCAAGCATTATATGTATGCATGCTTATTGATAATCCAGCTGTTCTGGTTTGGCTGTAATATGATCATTATAATATGCTTTAATGTGTGAACAAGCTCTTGGTTTATGAAGGATTACATGATGTGGAGAAATATTAAGATAATATGCATATATCAAATTGCATAATATTTAACTATTTCAAATAATTAATGTATTTTTTTAGTTTCATAGTTTTTATTTACAATGATTTTACATATTAATAACCATTTAAATAAATGTAAATTCCCCATTGCCAAATATAATTAAGACATCATTAAAACCAAATAAAAACTGAGAGAAAATAATAATAATAATAATAATAATAATAATAATAAAATAACGATAATAATAACAATAATAAAATAATAATAATAATAAAATAACAATAAAATAATAATAATAACAATAATAAAATAATAATAATAATAACAATAAAATAATAATAATAACAAAATAATAATAATAATAATAATAATAATAATAACAATAATAAAATAATAATAATAATAATAATAATAACAATAATAATAATAATAATAATAATAATAATAATAATAATAATAATAATAATAAACAACTGATATATTTCTATATGCATTTTAATAATCCAGCTGTTCATGTTTGCCTGTAATATGATCACAGTAATATGCTTTAATGTGTGAATGAGCTCTTCATGCATGAAGGATTATATGATGCTGAGAAATATTAAGATAATATATATTAAATTGCATAATATTTATTTGTTTAAAATAGTTGATGCATTTTGACTAAAGTAGGCATTGTTTTACATATTTATAAACATTTAAATAAACGTAAACTCCAGATATAATAATTATATCGTTGCCAGATATAATTAAGGCATCATTTAAACCAAATGAAAACAGAGGAGAAAAAGAATAAGCAACAAATATTGAAGCAAATAATTATGAAGCAGCAGCTGATATGTTCATCTATTTGCATGAATATTAAGCGTTATATTTTTATATGCGTATTAATAATCCAGCCGTTCAGGTTTGTCTGTAATATGATCATTGTAATATGCTTTAATGTGTGAAGCAGCTCTTTGGGCATGATGTGTAGAAATATTAAGATAATATGCAGATATTTAATTGCTTAATATTTATATATTGAAAATAAATACTGTAAGAGGACCAGAGTAGGTATTGTTGTTATTTAGAATTAATTTAAATTAATAAACATTCAAATACATGTAAATTCCCCATTGCCAGATATAATTAAGACCTCAATTTAAACCAAATGAAAACAGAGACACAAAGAAATTCATTAATAAACAACTGACATTGATGCAATACTTATAGTGCAGCAGCTAACATATTAAAATTAAGCATTACATTTACACATGCTTATTAATAATCCAGCTGTTCATATTTGGATCATTGTAATATGCTTTAACGTGTGAACGAGCTCCTTCATGACGCTGAGAAATATTAAGAAGTAATGTGTTGACAGTTTAATTAAACGGTTGCAGGTGAAGCTGAAATCTGCATCACAAACATCTGCTGCTCATCAGCATCTGTCACAAACACTCACAGTAACTATGTAGAGCAGCATCAACATGCAGCAGGTGTTTCAGTTTACTCGCATGGCCATATAAGCACCCTCAAAATCATACCGTGATCACGCTTTAAAGTGGGACCCTCACTGAACCCACTGCCGCATCAATATCGTCAGAGCAGCACTGATGGCCAGTACAGCATCAGAGCGAGTGTGCACTACACCCTAATGCTATTACCCTGTCCATTAAACTATTAGTGTCAGTGTAACCTGCAGCTCCACTCAAACATCCACCGAGCAGATCTCTGAAGCCGCTCAGACTCCAGCAACATCACCACATGCTGGAAATAAATATTTTAGAGCTCTAACAAATGGGATGAGTGTTCGTCTGTCTTTAAATAGATGAGCAAAAACAGCCGTGTGTGCTGGATGCACTTCAGAAACTCACAAACCAGCATTTAAAAGAGGACATTCAGCACTAAAACACGGCTCATTAAGTCTAAAAGCACTACAGTTAAACTGATCAGTCATAGAGAAGGCATAAATTACACAACATTACAGAAATATTAAAGACGTGGTTTCATAGCTTCATGTATGAGACAGACAACGCAAATAATACATGCCTAAATAAGTCTTAAGCAAATACCCAGACCATAGAAACCACCCAGAATCCACTTAAACACCAATTACTGCCAACATGCTAGCAACAATCCCAAACACCCTAGCAACCACACAGTATACTATAGCAGTGTTTCTCAACCACGTTCCTGGAGGCCCACCAGCACTGCATGTTTTGGATGTCTCCACTGTCTGTCACACCCAGTACAGGTCTTCCAGTCTCTGCTAACGACCTGATGATCTGAATCAGGTGTGTTTAGTTAAGGAGACAGGAAAATGTGCAGAGCTGGTGGTCCTCCAGGAACATGGTTGAGAAACACTGAACTATAGTAATACATCAGACTCCATTAACAACCAAAGAACAAGCCAGCACCCCATTGCAATTACTCAGAACACCCTAAAATACTACAGCAGAAATTCAGAACACCCTAACAACCCTAGCATGTGCTGTGGACACCCTAGCAACCACTCAGAAAACCATAGCAATTATTTAAAACACTTTAACCTCCACTCAGAATTCTACACCCTAGCAACCAACCCAAAATATCATAGCAATAATTCTGAACACCGCTTACAACCACTTAGAATGCACTAACACCCTAGCAACCCCTTAAAAACCACTCAAGATACTATCACAATTACTAAGGATACCCTAGCAACCACCAAATTATCATAACACCTTAGAAACCACTCAGAATAGCATAGCAATTACGTATAACAACCTAGCAACCACCCAGGAATACCATATCAATTAACCATAACACCCTAGCAACCACCCAGATTAAATAATTCCTCATAACACCCTAGCAACCACCCAAAATACCATAGCAATCAACCATAACACCTTAGCAACCACCCAGAATATGACAGCAATTACTCATAATACCCTAGCAACCACTCAGAATAAGAATATCATTGCAATTACAAATAACACCCTAGCAACCACCCAGAATGCCATAACAATTAGCCATAACACCCTAGCAACCACCTCGAATATCACAGAAATTACTTATAACACCCTAGCAACCACAGCAATTGCACATAACATCCTAGCAATCACCTATAACACCCTAGTAATGACCCGGAATACCACAGCAGTTACTCATGAAACCTTAGCAACCAACCAGAATTCCATATCAATTACACAGAACACCCTAGCAACCACCCAGAATATCATAGCAATTGCTCAGACTACCATAACACCATAGCAACCACCCAGATTACGATAACAATTTCCAACATCTCCCTAGCAACCACTCAGAATATCACAGCAACTACTCATTATACGCTAGCAACCACTGAAAATATTAATACCATAGCAATTACTTACATCCTTGCAACCACTGATAACACCATAGAAATGACCTTACACCCTAGCAACCACGCAAAATAAAATTACCATAGCAATTACTCATAACAACCTAGCAACCACCCAGAATACCATAAAAATTAACCATAACACCCTAACCACCACCTAGATTCCCATAACAATTACTCATAACACCCTAGCAACCACAGCAATTGCACATAACATCCTAGCAACCACCCATAACACCCTAGTAATGACTCAGAACACCAAAGCAAATACTCATAACACCCTAGCAACCACTGATAATACCATAGCAATTACTCATAACACCCTAGCAACCACCCAGAATAAAAATACCATGAAATCACTAATAATATCCTAGCAACCGCCCAATATACCATAACAATTTACCCTAACACCATAGCAACCACCCAGATTACCATAACAATTACTCATAACACCCTAGCAACCACAACAATTGTACATAATATCCCAGCAACCACCCATAACACCCTGGTAACCACCCAGAATACCATAGCGATTACTCAAAAGAACTTAGCAACCACCCAGAATTCCATACCAATTACACACAACACTCTAACAACCACATAGAATATCATAGCAAACACTTAGACTACACTAACACCATAGCAACCACCCAGATTATCATAACAATTAGCAATAACACCCTAGCAACCACCCAGAATACCATAACAATTAACCCTAACACCATAGCAACCACCCAGATTACCATAACAATTACTCCTAACACCCTAGCAACCAATGCAATTGCACATAAAATCCTAGCAACCACCTGTAACACCCTAGTAATGACCCAGAATTCACAACACCACCCACTACCACTAGAAACCACCCAAAACCACTAAAAACCACCCAGAATATCATAGCAACTGCTCAGACTACACTAACACCCTAGCAACCACTATCAGCATGTCCAACACAGAGATGAGTACATCATGAATGTCTGGGATTATGCAGGTTCATCGGTTCACAGGTTTACAGGTGTGTGTGTGTGTGTGTGTGCGTTTAATGCTTCATAAGCCCCGGTGATGCATTCATCTCCACAGAGCTTTCAGCAGGATTTCCAGCCCTAAATCCCCAGGTATGCTGCACGCACCCATTAATAGACGCTAATTGGACCCTAATTTAATTAAAGAGTCTGATTGCTGCTGGTGACTCATTTCCAAACTTTCCCGGTCTGATCCATTACCATTTAGAGTACGGAGGGTTTCATTATCTGCATCAGAGGGCGACGGTGAGCCCGCGGCCCGACTGGGAAATCTCTCTGGGTTTTTTTTCTGATTCCACAGCCGCCATCAGCCGATACAAATGCACATCGTCTTGTTACAATTAATTTGTTTCTTGTTCTGCGTGAGGCTTCGCTGAAGGATTTAATTAAGGCCTCCCGCTCGCTTGAACACCGAGTTAACGGGAACATCTGAGAGAGAGAGACCAGAGGAGATTTCTACGGTTTATGTCATGATGGTTTGTGAATATGGAGGACACAATGGGCTGAAACTTCACACTTAAATACATTAATATTAATTAATATATTAATATTAATCTGTGATGAAGCACTAAATTACTCGAATAATTTAATTCTTCTTCAAATATATCCTGAGTGATGTTTAACAGAGCTAGACATTTTTGACAGTATTTCCTATATATATATATGTGTGTGTGTGTGTGTGTGTGTGTGTGTGTGTGTGTGTGTGTGTGTGTGTGTGTGTGTGTGTGTGTGTAAAAACTGCTGTAGTCAATATTATTTACCCCTTCAGCAATATTAGTGTTGGATTGTCTCCAGAACAAACCACTGTTATACAATCACTTGCCTAATTACCCTAACTTTACCCTAATTACCCTAGTGAAGCCTTTACATGTCACTTTAAGCTGTATAGAAGTGTCTTGAAGAATATCTAGTCTAATATTATTTACTGTCATCATGACAAAGAGAAAAGAAATCAGTTATTAGAGATGAGTTATTAAAAGTTTAGAGTTATTATGAGTTATGTTTAGATGAAATCTGTTAAAGAGCACTCTAGAGCGCTAATAACTACTTTCTTTAATCTTTGCCATGATGACAGCGCATAATATTTACTAGATATTATTTATTGAGCTTAAAGTCTAATTTAAAGGCTGCACCACACTGAAAAAATCTGTTAATCAACAGTTTCATATTTTGTGTGTTATGGATTTATTTCAGGTTGTGAATGAGGTGTATGCAGAAGAACTTTTAATTTTCAGTAGCCCAATTAAAGCTCTCTCTCAACTGTATGCCGTTACAAAATCTCTGCATTTGAAGTCTGTTTTCTTTACTTATCATCTTCACTGACTGATATACAATATAAAGTGGGTCTCAGACTGTATAAGAAGCACTGCATTAAATGAACATTTTCCATGCCATGTGTTTAAAATATGAACATTTGATTTTACCCCAGTATTTTCAATGAAGATTTCACACTAGCTTGCTGATCATGATGTCGCGTGCCTTTCATGGCTTTTCATTTTGTTTTACGCTTCAACAAATAATTGAATGCTTAAGCATATTTGATTGGTTACATTAATTACATTATAATGTTGATACTGTAAAAAAAAAAAACTAATAAAATAAAAAAGAAAGTCACATTAAGCTTTCACCAGAAGTTTATCGATAGGAAAAAAACACTAGCTGTGCATATAGCCCATTGCATTATGGGATATTGATCTCTGTTCTATCCACTGTGGATGCTGAAAATTCAGCTCTACAGTTTAACAAAATTACTTTTACTAACATTTTAGTGGTTTAAAATAATCTAAGAAATAATCTCTAGAGAAATAAGTGTGCAAAATACTAAAAAATGTGCTGCAGTTTATTACAAGATTTCTGTAGCGTAATATACAACACCAGCACACACAATACAGCACTGCACACTAATACATATGCAGAAAACACACTTTAAACTTTAAGCTTCAAAATTGTTGGAAGCATGATCAAAATCCAATAATGCAATTCAGAAGCAAAAATAAACAGGAAATTTTTTTAAAAAATAATGATAATAATGATAAATAATAAAATATGAAAACTGTTTATATATATATATATATATATATATATATATATATATATATATATATATCATATATATATCATATATATATGTATAAACAGTTTTCATATTTTAATAAAGTGGGTCTTAAAAAATAAATCAAAAAAAAAAATAAAATCAATTATATATATATATATATATATATATATATATATATATATATATATATAAATAATTTTTTATATATTAAATCTATATAAATCATACATTTTTATTTTTTTACAGTGTTGGTTAATTAGGTTAACAAGACAAACTAAAAAAATAATTTCTTAAGAGGGTTCATTTTGTCCTAAAGATAGTTTAAAACAAGATGTCTAAATGCTTTAGATATTTGCGCAACTTCCTTAATTTATTTGCCATCTAAATATAAAAACAACTTTTTTTGCATATTATAAAAAAATACATAATAAATGATAAAAAAAAACAATAATGCATGTCACGGTCACCAATGATCCAGCCTGTGCAGATCGCTAACAGACTACTAATCTGCTGGCATATGGACTACAAATCCTGTCATGCAACACAAACACACACCTGCTCCAAGTCTCCATTGATTACACTCCCAAAGCTGATGCTGCTCATGGACTGATTACACAACACATATACACGGTTCAGCAATGAGTGTCTCAAAGCTCCTCAGTTAAATATCAAATGCAGTGAGCTAAAAATTGATGTGGGCTGAATTTGGGCTAATTAAATGTAGGAACATCCAACTTCATTTTCTTTCAGCTTAGTCCCTTTATTCATCAGGGGTCACCACAGTGGAATGAACTGCCAACTATTCCAGCATATGTTTTACACAGCGGATGCCCTTTCAGCCGCAAGCCAGTACTGGGAAACACCCACACACACTCATTCACACACACACTCATACACTACGGCCAATATAGTTCATCAATTCCCCTATAGCGCATGTGTTTGGACATGTGGGGGAAACCGGAGCACCCGGAGGAAACACACACCAACAGGGGGAGAACATGCAAACTCCACTCAAAAACACCGACTGACCCAGCCAGGGCTCAAACCAGCGACCTTCTTACTGTGAGGCCACAGTGCTAACCACTGAGCCACCGTGCCACCTCCACTTAAATTGTTTGTAAAACTAAGCCCACATCAATTGTTTGCAGCTATTTACCTTTAAAAAAGTCTTAACTGCAATGAATCATTTGTTTTCAGAATAGCAGAAGAGCAGCCTGCTCCTAATGTAATGATATTGGTGTTCAGTATTGTGTGTCCAAATA
The DNA here is from genome assembly GCF_052040795.2 of Danio rerio. NCBI lineage: Eukaryota > Metazoa > Chordata > Actinopteri > Cypriniformes > Danionidae > Danio > Danio rerio. The sequence goes on from NC_141044.1 coordinate 44,474,333, forward strand.
TAGAGAGAGTTATAAATGCTGAAGATGCTCTCCATATCGGGGGATTTGATCAACAGACTCTGGATCTTCGTCTAATCCTGGCTGAAGGCTGCGAATCCCGACACAAACAGATGCGACTTTCTCTCGCTCCTGCATGAATGTCACGTTTAAAGGCCTGAAGGAATCCCTCCGCGCAAATAAAGCAGATTAAACCGCAGATTCCAGACGCTATAAATAAAGCACATTAATTCATGCAGAGCCGCAACAAACTTTACTAAGTTGACTATCAGGAAACAATGCGTCTGTTCATTCTACACTGTAAATAAATATCCGCAAATTAGCAGTTTTACATATTTTGTGATTTATGTTTGTTTGTTATTTCATGTCATTTTCCTTCTGAATTGCATTATGAGATCTTGATTTAAGCATGAAAAGTTAACAAAGAAGTGTGTTTTCTGCACATGTCCGCAGTGCTGTATTGTGTGTGCTGCTGTTGTACATTACGCTACAGAAACCTTGTAATAAACTGCAGCACATTTACTCTTACTTTACACACTTATATTATTTTAAACCACTAAAAATGTCAATAAAGTCACTTTGTTAAACTGTAGAGTTGAATTTTCAACATCAGAAGTGGACAGAGCAGAGATCTACATCCCATAATGCAATTCGCCAACACAAAACACACACAAATACAGAAAGAAGGGATGTTTTTAAGAGTGTACTTAATGTTTATTTCAGTGTTTACTACACACTTAGACTAATGCTGTGTTCTTTTAACCCACAGGTGTCAAACTCAGTTCCTGGAGGGCCGCAACTCTGCACAGTTTAGTTCCAACACACTTACCTGCAGGTTTCAAACAAGCCTGAAGTTTGATCAGGTGTGTTTAATAAGAGTTAAAGCTGAACTGTGCAGAGCTGCGGCCCTCCAGGAGTTTGACACCTGTGTTTTAACACAACGTTGGGTCAAATATGGTCAAAAATGTAAGTTTAATTTAAAAGAATTATCAAATATCCATATTTGACCCAACGTCCAAGGCATTTTTAAGGTTAAGTCAATGATATGTAATGTTATTTGACTGGAAATATTTGTATGCGATTGTACTCTATATTTCTTTCTGCATTGTTGTGTTGTTGACTATATCTGTGTTTGTGCTACACGCTGTGTTTTTAAGGTGCTTCATAAATACATTTTTGATTTGCTTTGAACTAAAACATGAACAAAGGTGAATAAATAATGCAACAAATCTATTCTCATTATCAGGCAATGCTGGTTCATTTATTATTATAATTATTTTCATTCATTATTTATTTTATAAACGGCTTCAGAAATCATTGATAGCATTTTTAATTAACTCATGCTTATTAATATAACTTATTTGTTAACGTTAAACAAAAATATCAAATTAAACGTATTTATTTATGTGTGTTTATTTCATATCATCTGAAAATTTAATTGAATAATGTAAACACTGTAAAAGAGCAACAAAACAACTCAATAAATTTAATTAGAATAATGTACAGTATCAGCAAATGAACAAGATGCGTAAATGCTTTAGATATTTGTGCAGCTTCTTTATGCATTTCATTTATTTGCTATCCAAACATAAAAACAAGATTGTATGAATAATATATGCATAATATAATCAATAATTAAACTATAATAATAATATTAATGCATGATATATAAACGTACAAACTACAAGCTTTACACATGTATTCCGCTTGTGTTCAATTAAGTATACACAATTCTTAAAAGTAATTGCTTCAAATATTCAATAAATAAGAAATATACACACATCCAAGGCATTTATTAATCTTACCTAGTGCTCAATTCAACATCTATCAATGCATTACTTAAATCAATAGTTGATATTATTTAATAGACCTTAAATAATCTGAATGTACAATGGTCAGTTATCAAATCTGAATTTACAAATATGTGAATGTGTATCATCAGATCAGGTGTGTCAAATAATTTCAGGCAATGCTGGATCATTTTTCATAATCATTTGCATTTTTTATAAATGGCTTTAGAAATTTTTAAAATAGTTTTTAATGAACTCACATACATTATTATTATTATTATTATTATTATTATTATTATTATTATTATTTACTTGTTAATATTACATAAATATATTAAACTAAATGTTTTTTTTACCTGTATTTATTTATTTCATATTTGAGAATTTATTTGAATAATGTACAGTATCAGTAAATGAACAAGATGCATAAATGCTTTAAATGCTAATAACGTCTTTATGCAATTCATTGATTTGCTATGTAAAATTAAACAACAAAATTATATGAATAATATATACATAACAATCTACAATAAACTATAATAATAATAATAATAATAATAATAATAATAATGCTGGATCATTTTTCATAATTATTTTACATTTTTAGAAACAAAATATTAATTAAATGCATTTATTTACAGGTATTTATTTTTTTAATAAATAAGATGCATAAATGCTTTAGATATTTGTGCAACTTCCTTATTCAAAAATAAAAACATGATTATATGAATAATATATGCATAATATAATCTACAATTAAACTATAATAATAATAATAATAATAACAATAATAATAAATGTCAAAACTACAGGATTTCTAAATGTATTCTGCTTGTGTTCAATTAAGTATACATATTTCTTAAAAATAACTACTTTAATTATTCAATAAATAAGAAATATACACACATCCAAGGTATTTATTAATCTTACTTAGTGCTCAATTCAACATCTATCAATGCATTACTTAAATCAAAAGTTGATATTATTTAATAAACCTTAATTATCCTGATCGTACAATGGTCATTTATCAAATCTGAATACAATAAATAAATAAAATAATGCTTTAAATAAGGTAAGCTAAAGGGAGAGGGCATTTAACCTTTCCATTACCGCCACCAGAAATAATGCTAACATAACCAATATAACAATAATATCAGTCAAATTTATAAATATGTTAATGTGTTTCATCACATCAGGTGTGTCAAATATCAAGCATTCAGTTCAATGATTTGATTAATAATTTGAGAGTCACTTGATTCGTTTGAATGTCACTTGATTCTTGACTGTGTGTGTGTGTGTGTGTGTGTGTGTGTGTGTGTGTGTGTGTGTGTGTGTGTGATGATTAACATGCACTAGACAGACTCATGCACAAACAGATGTAAAAAAATAATAATAATAATAAAGATGAAGGGAAAGCAACAGAAGCAGTGATCTGATGGATGAACACCTGAGAGAGTCGATTCATTCATTTGATTCACTGATCCGTTCATTAAACAGCAATGGGAAGGAAAAGAACTGATGCTTTCTTAAACTCTACGGGAATTCTTGTGATCATGTGATCTTTCCTTCAAACCGCACCAAAGAGCATTTCCTCCAGAGGAGAATTAGCATATATGTTTTCCTCTCCCAGCGTTCGCTCTGATGAATCATTCACAAGGCCAAAACGCAGGCCAGTTCATCAATGCTGGGATTGGTTTCAGTATCCGTCATTAAAGCAATGCAGCGCTGTCCGGCCGGCTGGAGATCAGAATGCGGTTTGAAGGAAGCACAAGCCACGCAATCATGCATGAATATTAAAAAGAGGAGAGCGTGAAGAGAGAGAGAGAGAAAGAAAAAAAGAAAGAAAAAAGCACTGAAACTAGTTTTCACAAAGTGGTTACTTACAGGTAGTAAGTGTAGGAGTGATAGGATCTTCTGCCGAGTGGGGTGGAGGGGCAAAAGCAGTGGTGGAGGGGGTGGAGGGGGGGATGAAAATGGAAGGAAAGAAAAAGTAAAAATATTAATGTACGAAAAATAGAGAGAAAGAAATGAACAAAACCTGATTATGGTGACACATGTGAGAAAGAGTTCCTATCTGCAGTCAGTGGGAGCTGTTCTGGGCGGAGCTTATGGTGTAGGCGTGGCAGTCAGTGTTAATTATTCATAAGAAGGCATGTTAATTAAGTCAGTGTTCATTCATCACATTTAGGCTGTCCTGAATAACCACAAAGCTGTGAAAGAGGTGTGGGTGGAGCTTAAGGTATGGGCGTGGCAGTAAGTGATAATAATTTAAGCGCGGGCATGTTAATTATGTTACCAAATCAGTGTTAATGTTAATAATTCGTGAGCAGGTGGTATATGTATGCTGATGCGAACAAAACTAATGTTGTGGGCAGAGCTTACAATGTGGGTGTGACATTCGGTGTTAATAATTCATGAGCATACATCACCATAATTAGACTAGTATAAATGAATTAAGTGATGTGGGTGGAGCTTAAGGTGTGGGTGTGGCAGTCAGTGTTAATAATTTATGAGCAGGCGTGTTAATAATGTTAATAAATCAGTCTTGTTGTAAGAAATTAATAAGCAGGTGTCACATTTCGGCTGTCGTGAATAAACATAAGGCTTTGAGAGAAGGTGCGTGTGGAGCTTAACGAGCAGGCGTGACAGTCAGTGTTAATGGTTTATGAGAAGGTGTGTTAATATAATTAATAATTCATAAGAAGGTGTCATATTTTGCTGATGGGAATAAAAATAATGTTGTGGGCAGAGCTTACGATGTGGGTGTGACATTCAGTGTTATAACTTCATGAGCATACATCATGATAATTAGGCTGGCATAAATAAATTAAAGGATGTGGGCGGAGCTTGCGGGTGGGGCAGTCAGTGTTAATAATTCATGAGAAGGCACGTTAATAACATTAATACATCAGTCTTAATATTAATAATTCATAAGAAGGTGTCACATTAAAGCTGTAATGAATAAACATTAGCCTGTGAAAAAGAGGTTGGTGGAGCTTAAGGTGTGGGCGTGATTGTAAGTGTTAATAATTCATGAGAAGGCATGTTAATAACATTAATAAATCAGTCTTAATATTAATAATTCATAAGCAGGTGTCATATTTTGCTGATGTTAATACAAAATATTGTTGTGGGTGGAGCTTAAGGTGTGGGTGTGGCAGTCAGTGTTAATAATTAATGAGCAGACATGTTAATATTAATAAATCAGTGGTAATAATGTTAATATTTCATAAACAGGTTTCACATTTAGGCTGTTGTGAACAAGCATAAGGCTGTGAGAGGAGTTGTGGGCGGAGCTTAAGGTGTGGGCGTGGCAGTCAGTGTTAATGTCAATAATCAGTCATATTTATGCTGATGCGAATAAGAATAATGTTGTGGGCGGAGCTTACAACTGGGTGTGGCAGTCAGAGTTAATAATTCATGGGCAAACATCACCATAATTAGGCTGACATAAATTGAAGGATGTGGGCGGAGCTTACAGTGTGGGTGTGGGAGTCAGTGTTCATAATTCATGAGCATACATTACAATTAGGCTGACTGGAATATAAATAAGATTGTGGGTGGGGTTTTAGGTGTGGGTGTGGCAGTCAGTGTTAATAATTCCTGAGCAGGTGTCATATTTCGGCTGATGCAAATAAAAATGATGTTGTGGGCTGAGCTTAAGGTGCAAGAGTCAGTGTTGATAGCATTATTAATTAATGAGTTAGCATTATATTTAGGCTCACGGTAATCAATTTAGGCTGTGGGCAGAGCTCAAGGTGTGGGTGTGACAGCCAGTGTTAATATCAATCCATAAGCAGATGTCATATTTAAGCTGACTTGAATAAACAAAATAAGGTTTGGGGGAGGAGCTTAAGGTGTGGATTTGGCAGTCATATTTAGGCTAACGCGAATGAAAATATGGCTATAGGCAGAGCTTAAGTTGTGGGTGTGTCAGTCAGTGTAAATAGCAATAATATTTCATGAGCAAGCATCATGTTTAAGCTGAGGCAAACTATAATAAGCCTGTAGGCGGAGTATAAGGGGTGGGTGGCAATCAGCACTCATAGCATTAATAATTCATGACTAGGACTCATATGTAGGCTGGCATAAATAAGCATAGGGCTGTGACATTATATGTGGGTGGAGAACTTACTGTAGATATAATTAATTGATAAGCAGGTGTCATATTTGGGCTGAGTTAAATATAAAAAAATATGGCTGTGAGACTGAGCTGTAGGCGGAGCTTAAGGTGTGGCAGTTAATGTTAATAGCATTAATAATTCATGAGAAAGTGTCATATTTAGGCTGAGGCTAATAAAATTAGTGGTGAGGAATTCATGAAAATATTCATATATTGACTACATTTATCAGGCTAGTTTATGAATAAAAATAAATAATATATACTTTTTTTTGTACAATTTTTGCACTTAATTTTTGTAATGCGAAAATGATGTATACAATTAGTAGCCAATTTAAACAGTGTAAATAATTACATAAACCTGTTCTGCTTGTGTTTCTGTACCATAAAATAATATTTAATTTAAATATATATATTTTAACAAAATTCATCACTTTACATGACAAGAATGGCTGTAATATATATAATTTTTTTGCATTAGCATAACATTATTTTACATGCATTACACATTTATTTAAATATTTCTTTATTTAATGCATTTTACCTGAATTTTGCACTGCATTGCCTTGTAATGAAATAAATAAATATTAATATTTTAGCAGAAATGTTTAGTGTTTGAGGGTTTTGTTTTGTATTTCTCATCTTGCAGTATGTCGAATCATTAGTGTTTGTCAGCTAATTAATCTCCACTGAACTCAACAGTACAACACACTGGAAGATCTCATTCAGAAAAGCGGATATACAGTATTTATGAGTGTCAAACTCAAGTGTTTCACTATACTGAAAGCAAACTAATGGCTGCATTAAAAAGAATTCATTAATAATTCACATACCAATGCACACAACTTAATGTTCATCTAATGATTTATTAATGAAGTGTACTGAATATTCATAATCTGCTAATCAGTCGTAGAGCTCATTGATAAAACACACGCAGCAGGACTTCTGCAATAGACTGAATAAGTGGCTCTGATTCTTGCTTCATGATGACCATCAGTAGGGTAAAGTACAGTAAAGTACAGTACAGGAGGTCAGAGAGACAAAGGGAAGACAGAAAGAGCACAGCAGTAAAGGATAAAAACCCTTTTGACTCAGTTGAACGACTCTACAGTAGGTAATCTTAGAGACAGTTCACCTAAAAAAAAACCTGTCGTCATTCATATCTAAATGTTTCTTTGTGCTATTGAACAGAATAATATTGACCTTGATAATTTCATAATTTTATCATAGTTTTTATCTCATAATTTAGAAATGTCATAGTTTAGATTTTTTTAATCTCAATTCATATTGTTTCATTTTTTTAGATTTTTATCTCATAATTTAGATTGTGTCGTTGTTTAAATTTTTATCTTATAATTTAGATTGTGGATTTAGTTTTTTTTAATCTCAATTCAGATTAAGTCTTTTTTTTTTAGATTTTTTATCTCATAATTTAGATTGTGTCATTGTTTTGATTTTTATCACATAATTAAGATTGTGTCGTTCAAATTTTTATCTCATAATTTAGGTCATGTCAGTTTAGATTTTTAACTCATAATCTAAATTGTGTCATTGTTTTGATATTTATTTCAATTTAGATTGTGTCATTGTTTTGATTGTTATCTCATAATTAAGATTGTGTCATTGTTTTGATTGTTATCTCATAATTAAGATTGTGTCATTGTTTTGATTGTTATCTCATAATTAAGATTGTGTCATTGTTTTGATTGTTATCTCATAATTAAGATTGTGTCATTGTTTTGATTGTTATCTCATAATTAAGATTGTGTCATTGTTTTGGTATATCTCAATTTAAATTGTCATTGTTTTGATTGTTATCTCATAATTAAGATTGTGTTAGTTTTGATATTTATCTCAAATTAGATTGTTTCATTGTTTTGATTTATTATCTCATAATTAAGATTGTGTCATAGTTCAGATTTTTTTATCATAATTTAAATTGTCATTGCTTAGATTTTTCTCAATCTCAATTTGATTGTGTTGTTGTTTTGATTATCTAATAATTTAGATCTGTGTCATTTTTTGATCATCTCATTATTTAGATTAGTGTATGACACTTTTTCACACAAAAGAAGATATTTTGCAGAATGTTGGGAACTGATGCCCATTGACACCAGTAGGTAATTAAAAATACAAAAGGAATCAATTGCTGCATTTTTTTAAACATTCTTCAAAATATCTTCTTTAGAGTTCAGCATTACAAAAACACTAAACGCTGAATAAATACTGAGTAAATGTCTATTTTTGAGTGAACTTTCCCTTTAAATCTGAACTCAGTCCTGACTTAATAACTCATTTCAATCAAATAACACTGAGATTTAACATGCAATTCTGAGGTTATTAAACCCATCTGATGCATTCAAACAATCTGCATGTTCAGCGAAATAAATAAATTAATTAATCAATAAAGACATCCCTCTTCAAACGTTTCGCCATTCTGAAGCTCAACAGTGAAATCAATAAAGACAAATACCCTTTATATTCTGAGCGCGTAATGACTCTCATTAAAACCATATTTACTCGGCCTGCCTGCACTTGACATCTGAAAGCAGAGGAAACACCTCGCAGTCTGAGCCACAGGATTTTATTTGCATGATTTTTTTCTTTTTACTCCAGATCTAATGTAAACTCGCCCGGAGCAACAAGCCTTGGGCGTCTCTTTGAAAATAAAATAAAATAAAAAAAATGGCCTTTCATCAAATTTTCTCTCTTATCTCGCCTTTTCTCTTCTTTTTCTGCACTTGGAAAAATATTTGTGCGGTTTCCCGTCGCCGGGTCATTAAAGCAACGGCGTTTGTTTGAGAGGAAAATATTAATATTTCATCAGGCGGCATGTATTTGGTGCCACAAAGCGTGTAATGGTGCTTATCAGAGCGATCAAATCAATTATTCTGCGTCGGGCTGACAAAAGCATCCGTTTGAGGAGCGTCAGCTGAGATTGCTTTGACTTTCATGTGTTCGCTGGATGTTTTCTGACACCGGAGATCTCTGAAGCTCAAGATGCCGTTTGTTTTTTAGATCCTGAACACTTTGTCGGGTTTTAATGTCGAGAGTCGCTGTAAGTCAATCACTGACACTCTGACTGATGCACCGCTCTAAAAAAAGGATTCATGGCATTGCATTATTATGATCAATATATTGCTTATTATGTTCATTACTTATTTAATGATCATCACATTTTTAAGGTAAGTGGTTGCAAACCATTTAGATGGGCTGGATTTACACAAATTAGATTTATTAATGTTCAACTTAATTTGTTTAATTTCAGATCAAAGAAATTGTTTGCAACTGCTTACCTTAAAACTATTGAACAAATCCAATGAATCATTTTTTATATTAATGAAATATAGATAAATATATAATTTTTTTTTTTCCCCCAAGGAAATTTGACATGAAATCTCTTGTCATGTCAACTTGCATCAGTCAAACTGACTAGAAATATTAAGTGAAACTTTGTATTATAAAAATGCTGAAGCCTGATTCAAATAAAAATAAGCTAAAAGCAACATAAGCAACATAATATTTGACTTTTTATCGCTAATTTTTTATAGCTTGCTGCAGTGACACTAATAAATTTATCTCATAATTTTAACTTTTTGCATTTTTTTTTTCATCTCAATTACCATTTGGTCTTGACTTTTGGAATATTTATCTTATGAGAAAAATCATTTATAATCTTAATTACCATTTAGTTGCCGTGAAAAAATAAATATTTTAGTCAAATAAAATGATCAGTTTACATCAATCAAACTGACTAGAAATATTAGGTTAAATTGGATAACAATGTATAAAAATAAGTTAAAGTAACAAAAATATTTCACTTTGTCATATAATGTTTTAGTGTGCTGCAGTGAAACTAATATGTGTATCTTATGCTTTTAACAATATTTATCTTATAATTAAACTTATAATGTTAATACTTTAGCATTTTTTTTTCATTATTTTTCTAGTGTGCTATATTGACACCAATGAATATATCTCATAATTTTACCTCATCATTTATCTCATAATTTTACCTCATCATTTATCTCATAATTTTAACTTATCGTTTATCTCATCATTTTAACTTATCATTTTTCTAATTATTTGTAATTTATCATTTACCTCATTATTTTAACTCATCATATATTTTACAATTTTACTCATCATTTATCTCATAATTTTACCTCTTCATTTATTTCATAATTTTACCTCATCATTTTTCTCATAATTTTAACTCATCATTTATCTCATTTTTTTAACTAATAATTTATCTCATAATTTTAACTTATCATTTATCTTATAATTTTGACTCATCATTTATCTCAAATTTTAACCATTTAGTTTCACTGTAAAGAATTTTATTTCTTGAGTAAAATAAACTTTTTAGTCATGTCAACAAGAAATATTAAGTTAAACCTTGCATACTTAAAAGTAAAAATAGCTGAAAACTGATTCCTTTATCACAATAATTTATTGATACAATAATTTAAAACATCAAAACAAAAAATACCTTAGAGCAACCTAAAAATATCTGCTGTCTTGACATTTTTTGTCATATTATTTATAGTGTGCTGCAGTAACAATGAATTTCTCATAAATGTAACTTTCTGCATTTCTTGTTTTTATCCTTATCATTTAGCATGAAAATGTAAAAAAAATGAACTTTATATATATTTGCATATATTATGAGAATTTTTATTATGAGAAAATGCTATTAAGTTCTCACAATTTAGCATTTTGTCACAATTATCTAATAGAATTATCTAATGCCTAAATTAGTCCTTGTTTAATTAATCATAATTATATTTTCTCATCCTCTATTAACATAATATGGACTTATAAAAGTACTTAAAGTTTTAATATATTGTTTTACTCTTTAATCTCACATTTATTTAATAATTCTGACATATCTCAAAAAATAAAAATCATTTATTTTGTCATAATTTTAGTTAAAAATGTCATTAAAACGTTCTGGTGATTATGATTATTAATCTTAATTTAAACTTGAAAATTTGCAGAGTATAATTCATATTTGGATTTCTTTAAACCTCATAAGTGCACCTTTTTAAACTCAGCACTATGATTCAACATGACTTTTCCCTAAAGTGCCAATTTCAGAGCGACCAATGAGGTGAGTGTGGGGGCGGGGCTCTCTGTTTGATTGACAGGTCAGTGTGAGTGCAGAGGTGTAAAAATGAAGACAGCAGAAACACACTGAAGATCATCAGATGAATCAGAGTGAATACTGTAGAAAGGAGGAAGATCTCCTACCGTTTCTTCATCACCAGCACCACGCCGAGGAAGATGATGACGAAGAGTAAAATCCCAGCGATAACACCGGCAATTTTCACCGTATGATCCGTCTGCTTTTCTGGCTCCACCGCGTCCGGTTTACGGGTTGCAGCACCTGAAACAGCACATCCAGAAGAGCAGAGGAGTCACGGATATTATGATATTAACAATGAGATATGAGGACAGACAGAAACACTGGCCAAACATTACTAACAAGAAAGCAAACAAAACATACGTGATCATGTGCTTTAGGTTAGTATTAGTAAACAGTTAATCAAGCATTGTTTTTATTATTAGTAAATGAAGACTTGTGAATCTCGACTCTACAAAATCCAGTGCTCAGCATATATGCGTACACCCCTCACACATCTCTCTTTAAAATTGATGTTTAATAGGAAGCTCTACAATATTATATTTGTGCATATACATTAGATTAGTCAGTACTGAGAACAAATCTAGAGCTGATCTAACAAAATAACTTAAGACAATAGTCCAAACACTGGTACAGCCTAATTTATATATTAGAGAAAAATATTAAATACAAATTAAAAAAATAAAAAAAAATAAAGAATTTTTTTTTTTAATTATGTAGGTTGTAATTTTTGCCATTTTTGCTTGAATTTAAATGCATTTTCTTTCAGTTTCTAAATTTTTTGGTAACTGAAATATTATTTTCATAAATATATCTGTTTAATAAATCTGTTTTGTTTAAATGCACCAAAGTACACTGACTATATTCACTGAGAAATGGAGCGACATATTCATGTTCAAAACAGGCTGAAATTATGATTATTTATTTCATGAATATATATATATATATATATATATATATATATATATATATATATATATATATATATATATATATATATGATACAATACAGTAGATAATATATAAATTATAGTAAACGTCTGCTCAGGAAAATTTAGTTCAGCAAAATATTTGGCAAACTATTATTATTATTTATTATATTATAAAGTGTATAATTTTTAGGCTCAGTCCCTTGTTCATGAGGGGTCGCCACAGCGGAATGAACCGTCAACTATTTCAGCATATGTTTTACACAGTGGATGCCCTTCCAGCTGCAACCCAGTACTGGAAAAACACCTATACACACTCATTCACACACACACTCATACACTACGGCCAGTGTAGTTGATCAGTTCCCCTATAGCGCATGTGTTTGGACTGTGGGGCAAACCGGAGCACCGGGAGGAAACCCACGCCAACACGGGGAGAACATGCAAACTCCACACAGACCCAGCCAGGACTTGAATCAGCGACCTTCTTGCTGTGAGCCCACAGTGCTAACCACTGAGCCACCGTGTCACCCATGTATAATTTTATCAAATAATTATTTAACGCAAATGTTAATTTAATTTATAGTAATATAATAATAATAATAATACCATATGGTAATAATAAATTATTTCTCGAGCTATTTTTAGATAAAACATCAGAGGTTTATGAAACATAACCTAAAAAAATCCCATTTTTATGTCACAGAATGATCTGTTTCATCATTTTTAATAGTTACTGCACGATGTCTTTATTTTGACATTTATTCATTATTATGCCATAATTGTGGCTTTTCTTCTTAAAACAGGGGCTTGATGTTTTCATAATTAAGGCTTGGTGTTAGATTTTTATTTGAAATAAAATGCCCTATTTGAATCTCTTCATCCAGCACCACTGTGCAGCATCAACCTGGATGATGTGACTGCAGCCATATTGCAGCACCGCACACCAGCTGATTGGTGGAGAGGAGACAGAGTGATGAAGCCCATTATGATATGGGGATAGTTTAGAGGCCATGATGGACAGAGACCTGTGGGCAGATTTGGCCAGGACGCCGGGGTTAAACCCCTACTCTTTATTGAAGGACATCCTGAGATTATTAATAACCAAAGGGAGTCAGGAGCTCGGTTTAACGTCTCATCTAAAAGACGGCGCTCACTGAGCAGTATAGAGTCCCCATCACTATACTGGGATGTTATGACCCACACAGACTGCAGGTTGAGCGCCCCCTGCTGGCCTCACTAACACCATGTCCAATCGTAACCTAGCTTTCCCATGTGGTTTCCCATCCAGGTACTGACCTGCTTAGCTTCAGTGGACAACCATGGGAGAGTTGCAGAGCTAGCAGCCAGCTTAATTCATAATGCCAGCTATTTCATAATTCACTTTTTATTGACATAATTGTGACTTATGTGAGGATTTCAACAATTAAAGCTTGTTTTTTATTTAAGAAAATGACATTTTAAAACTTTGTATATAATTTTCCCTTTCATCTCATAATTAACACTTGGTATTTCATTAGAAAACTTTTAAACCGCACATTTGCACCATTAACTAATTTCGACTCATCTCATAATTAACGATTACTGTATTCCATACATTTAATTATTTACATAGTTTAGAATTTTCATCTAATTATTTTCTCATAGTTTTAGCTTTTTATCTCAGAATTGAGAGTTTTTGGCATATTTTAGAGTATTTATCTCAGAATTGAGAGTTTTTGGCATATTTTAGAGTATTTATCTCAGAATTGAGAGTTTTTGGCATATTTTAGAGTATTTATCTCAGATTTGGAGGTTTTTTTGCACAAGTTTTGACTTTTAGTCAAGTTAGTGATTTTTCATACTTTCTAATATTTCAGTTTTAACTCATAAAGTATGTCAGAATCTAGATATATAGTTTTATCTTTGTTTTATAAATACATAATCTACGATAATCTTATACTCATGTTAAACCAAAGCATATTTGTTTGTACATATGAATGATATGAAAGCAGCTAAACTGTCTTTTATTCAGTATGTCCAGCTGTATCTCGGCAGTGTACGTTACTGATCGACTCTTGCTGCTTTATTCTGTATATCAGTATGATGAGGCATTTCTTTTCTTACTCTAGGACTGAAGACAGCAGGTCTGATTATTAGCATAAGAGCATTATTGTCTGAAGGCTGTTGTTGTGTTTTCTCGGACTGGATACACAGAAAAACCCCCACAGCACTCACTGACTCACACACCAGTTACTCAAACAAACCAAAGACGATGAAGATATATGTAAATAAAGAAATGAAGAATACATTTTACATAATAATAATGAAGATTTGCTTACAGCACAACATTTTATGCAATAAAGTATATAAGAAACTTAAGAAAATAAAGGGAAAAAGCATTTTAAATTTTAAAATTAAATGTAAATTAAAGCTAAATATCTATCCAATTATGGTAAAATGCAATATAACAACAATAGATAAATAAGTAAATAAATAAATAAAATTTAGCGCTGAAAGCACTAAATATTTATAAAAAAATAAAATACAATGAATGTATGCAATTATTATTTCATTCATTCACATTATGCACCAATATTTATGTTTTTATGATTACCTCTACATATTTTTCCACATTATTTCAAGAATTTATTATTTTATAGAATTTTTTTATTATTTACTTTGCTAAAATATGCACATAATATGCTTTATATAATCACAAAAACATATATTTAAATAATAATACCAGCTACCTGTAGAAAAACAAAGCTTTAATAAAAACACGTGGCTTTTTTAATGTGTGTTAGGTGGGCGGTTTCAGCATTAATCCTCCACAACGCATCGACTGAGGGCTAAAAGTCTGCATTTACAGCTGTGGAGGATGAGATTTGTCACCCGGGACTGTTCAACAGTGTAAATATTGAAATGTAATTTAGCGGTCAGGGTTTGCTGGGTCATATTGACTCCTGTGACGGACATCAGCGCTGAATAAAAACAGCTCATTTACTGTCTGCTGTCGGCGTTTATTTCCACAGCAAATGCATGAATTCAGAAAGCAGATTCAGCTAATAGAGGATGACCTTCTGTCAGAGATCAGATCAAGCTCATCACACGGAAAACACGGCATTACCTTTCAGCAGCGCTTACTGAGGTAAACAAGCACACACACACACACACACACACACACACACACACACACACACACACACACACACACACACACACACACACACACACACACACACACACACACACACACACACACACACAAAGGATATATACTAATAGATCATACATAACTACTGAGGGGAAATAAGAGTAACCATGAAGACATGTTCAGCTCATAATTCACTCTAAAACAATTGAATTTAAAATATTAACAAATCACATTTTGGCATTTATATTTTCAAATATCTCATTTAAGCCCAAAGTTCATATTTGAATCCATGTAGTCTTGATTTATATCAATAATGGCTTTTTTTATCACGCTCCCATCTTTTTTATTAAATTTAGGACTGTGCAAACATTAAAGTGCATATTTAAAAACACTAAACAATAAATAAATCAATGAATAAATAAATAAAAATAAAAATAATATGACAAAAATATTATGCTAAAAAGCTATTATGTGCAAAAGGTAATTATGTATACATACAATGGTTTTGTCTGGTTCTCAAATATGATTTGCTGATAGCAACGATTCTGCAACAACAGCACTCGTACAGCCTCTTCAGCAGATCTATATACTCACTAGAGTTTGATAAATATCACAGCTGTTGGACAACATAATGCACTTTTGAGGCTTTTTTTTAGGTGAGAATGTAGTTGTTTAGATAGAAACTATGCAGTTTATTTATAAATAAAGTGCCTATTTTAAATATTTATCATTTTTGGAAATACAGCGCATAGGTGGCCATCAGCCTGCCATACTGAGCAAAGCTAAGACAGTTGCCGTTCCACCACAAGATGGCGACAGAGACCACATAATAAGCACTTAGTGGAGAAAAACTCAGCATAATTTCTAACTACAGCTGATCAAATCATTATAACACAGGTAAGTGACACTAAGCTGATCTCTCTTTTTTATATGTTGTAGTGCTGTATTTACACCACAGTAATCTGCTAGTTTTATGCTTTGCTTGGGCTTTTCGGGGTTAATAGACCCTTTTCACAAGAGTGTTATGATGCGTGTAACATCATATTCTTTTTTTTAATGTATGAACATTTATATGTATTTATGTATGTATTATATCATCTTTGCTTCAACTTATAAAAAACTACCGCTTATGCGAGGCATTTCTAATGCACAGTCTGTGGGTGCAGGACAGTAAATTTGACGTTAATCTCTTCTCTGGCTCTCGTCATCAGTCTCACACCATTTTGTTTTCCTTTTTTTATTATATGTGTTGATAACATCATCGTGGAGTTTTTCCTTTTAATATTTGAGCAAGTAAGATTGTAAAAAAATATATTCTCTATTCTCCCATTCAGTGCGCTTTAAGTTTTCCCAACTATGACGACTTCCACTACTGAGAAACCCGGAAATGTGAAAAAGGCTCATTATTGAGATCTCCTGATTGCAACAGAAATACTGGGATATCTGTGTAGACTGATGGCATTTCATGCTGTTCAGCCTTATAATCTTAAAATGCGAGCAAAATCAGCTGTTTTGTCATCACTTTAGACATTACGCTAGAGAATCATTCAAACACTAGCTGTAAAGAGACGTTGGTGAAGGAGCAACGGCTTCGGCTGTTCTGTCAGCTGCAGATGTGAATGAATGGCTAGAGAAAGTAGTTCCTCTTAGGGTTTCTAGACTCTCCGCTTTATATTTTCTTTTTTATATGCACGATTGTGCTGAATTTTTGTATAAATGGAATATCACATGAGTAGCAGTGCAATGTGGCTGTATATCAGCACTGGTGGGACACTTAGGCACTCGGCCTGCAGCCTCGAGCCAATAAACCAGTGTTGATACACAGCCATACTGCACTGCTACTCATGTGATACTGCTCATTTATATATATATATATAAATATATACATACATACACACAAACTAAATATGATCTAATAATTTAAAATATAAATGTAATTGTCTCTATTCTAATCATTGTGCAAAATATAATAATATCTTAGAAATAAATAAACATTTCCAATAAAAATGCACTACTGTGCTGTAATTTCCTACAATTCCAGTAAAAATGCTACTATATATATTGTGTATCTATATATACTGTGTAAGTATATATTGTGTATATATACAGACACAACATGCACGCTCACACACACACACTGCTTCTGACCTGTTAGTTGGCTGTCGCCGGCAGCGGGTGCGATACGCACATACGGCGTGGTGAGTTGAGTCACAATAATGGCAGCTAGAAGAAGAGAAGAGAACCAGCAAACATGCAGAGAGAAACAGACAGACAGACGGACAGACGGATAAACAGACAGGCAAGGCAAATGTTATTATTATTGCAGAGATGCAGAGACACTAGAGAGACAGCGCCACAGCACTTTCACAACATCACTTAATTAGTGCATCTTAATCAGTTTGGACTTTATCACATTTGAGGTTTATCAAAATTAAACAAATATTTTGTCATATGAAAACTTTATTTTGCATTCATTTATTCATTTATTTGAAATCATTATTTATTTATTTCATTTTTTTTTTTTTAGAGTTTTAGACTTTAGTTTTAGACTTTTTTGTAAAAAAAAATGTCTAAATCATCATAACTTATAACTATCAGAATAATAATTATTATTTACAATTATTGTTTATAGTCATGTCTGATATCTCATGATTTAAATTATTTTCTCTCCACAGAATTATGACATAACACAACCTCAATGTATTACCTTTAAAACAGACTATCTTGTCCACTAGTTTCCATGTTTGATGTGCGTCACACTATACTGAAATAAATCTGAGCCGAGTGAATGTGCTGTCTATGTAGTGCTCCACCTCGCTCACTTCTGAGGGTGCATTTCAGTTAGCAGAGAGAAACAGTGCAGTTTAGGAGAAAGACAGAGATATATTATCATCATGCTCAGTCAGAATTAATGATAGCTGCATATTAAAGATCAGCCAATCACTGCATTCACTTATTGACATGTAGAGTTGAAGAAACAGTTATACACCCTCCTGTGAAATTATTATTTACAAATGTTCCCCAGGTGCTGTTTAGGAGAGCATTTAAACAATAGTTCTGATCTAATAACTCATTTCTTTAGTCTGCCATAATGACAGTACATGATATTTTACTAGTTATTTGTGGTCTTGAATGTGAACCTGTCAGTGCTCTAGTGGGATGCATGCGTCCCTTTTCGTATGATAGGTAGAGACCATAATAGGCCGTTTATACAGTATTGTATGAACATAGTGGAATTTTGATTAGCATTAGCACTGAAATGGTCTGCAGAATGTAAATCTGCTACAATATAAGTGTTATACGTGTTAATTTCCAAATGTTTTCAGTTTCAGAATGCTCTCAATGCAGACATTCAATTCAATTCCTCTTTATTTCTCTAGCGCCTGAACAGTGTAGATCGTGTCAAAGCAGCTGAACATAGAGGTTCTAGTAAACTGAAACAGAGTCAGTCCAGTTTTCAGAGTTCAGTTTAGTTCAGTTCAGTGTGGTTTAATTTTCACTGCTGAAAGTCCAAACACTGAAGAGCAAATCCATCCATGGCCATCTGTTCAGTGTTCAGGGTGTTATTGCTCCAGTCCAAAATGGAGAGTAATAGATGCAAGTGACTCAGAGAAGTCACTTTAAAGGGTTAATTAGGTAAAGTAGGCAAGCTATTGTATATTAGGTTGGTTCTGTAGAAACGTAAAAAATCGATCTTTTTAATATTGATCATTGCAACCCTCAGAAAAAGATTTTTTTTTCCTTGTTCAGAGTTTGTCTTGTTATTGGTCCAAATATCTCAAAAATCTTAAATCAAGAAGCGTTTTCTAGACACGCCAAACATACTGTTTTGTTTATAGAAATATTTAGTCAAAATTAAGAAGTGAAACAATTAAATAATATGAAAATAAGTTAACTTTACTTATTTTGCAACGTCATTTTATTATCTCATAATTATGACCGGCCGTGCAACTATAAATTATCTCATTATTTGAGTTTTTATTTCATGATCGATTCCCATCATAAACTATTACACAACATCAAATTTTCATAAACCTGGAGTTATCATCACAATGTTAATTTATCATAATTTTTAACTTCTCATAATTATCTCATAAATGCCGGCAGCTATCAGTCTGAAACTCTCACATGGTTAATTTATTATCTCATAGTTATGACCCGTCTCATAATTATGATTTATCTCATTGTTTGTCAATTTGGAGCTTTTATTTCATGACTGCTTATCATCATAAACACTTACACTATATATATTTTTTTAAATCTTGAGTTTTTAAATCACATAACGTTGAATTTTTTGTCTTATAATTTTGCCTTTCAATCATAATTTTAACCGTTTATCTCATAATTACAACTTTATCGGACAATAATAATTTTTAAATGATAAACTATAATCAACTTTTCATCTTTTAATTACAACTTTTCATATGTTATGTCAACATTTGTATGTTATTATTATTATTATTATTATTGTTATTATTATTATTACTGTTTAAAAGAAAAAAATTACTTATGAAATTAGACAATTTTTACTGGATTTTTTAGAAAATGATTCTTGATTTAAGATTTTTTTTTTGATATTTGGACTAAAAACAAGACAAAAAACCTGAGCAATAAATATATATATATATATATATATATATATATATATATATATATATAAATAAATAAATAAATAAATATATATATATATATATATATATATATATATATATATATTTATTTATTTATTTTTATTTTTTTTGCAGTGCATTAACATAAGTAATTTAAGTCAAATAATGTTAATAATGCTCTTATAGAAATTATTATAAAATAAATAATAGCCTGCATTTCACAGGAGGGCTAACAATTTAATCTTCAACTCTAAATGTACAGAAACGCTCAAAAATCCTCCTTTGGTGTGTGTTTCATCACACACTTTCTGCATATAATGCTGTGTTTGAAACATCTGAAGCCTGCGCTCGATTTCATGCTTAATCAGTTTTAATAAATGCATTAAATGCACAAAGCAGAATCTGCGTCAGATGGTTTCCAGTTTACGAGTGTCTCCAAATCTCTCATTTGCATGGAGCAGGCTTGACTCCATTAGAGACGTGGCATGTAGACAGGAGAATAGATGATGCACCATCTGCACTCAATTAAACAGCAAACAGCGGCAGAAAGAGCTTCAGACTCTCCTAATGGTCCACCAGAGGTCAGAAAGCAGCGGTTCTGGACACTCGGTGTGTTTGCAGCGCTGTGATTCTCCATCTGCCGCCGCGTGTCTGATGTCTCCCTGCAGACTCCTCAAACTACACTACGCTCTATTCCAACACTGCATTTCATGACTGTGCTTTCAAGGATACAGAACGGCTGTGTTTTAGCTGCCGCTCAAGGACTAAATCTGAACCCAAACATCCGATTTATTGAGCAAAACATGCTTGACTATTAAAAGTTTGTTTATTTGTGTTTAGTGTTAAATGTGTGCACTGCATAGTGTCTAAGTGTGCTAAACCGTGTCTAAAAAAAGTGTGTGTTGTGCACTGTTTAGTATGCACTTTGTAATATGGAGTGTAGTATGCAATATATAGTAGGCAGTGTGTAGTGTTCAGTGCATAGTGTATAATGTATGCATCAATTATGTAGTGTACAGTGTGTAATGTCTAGCATGCATCATCTAGCATGCAGTGGATGCTATGTAGTGTGTGCAGTGCAGTTTCTAGTGTGCACTGTTTACTATGCGTTGTCTAGTATGTAGTGTGCAGTGCATAGTGTCTAGTGTGCAGTGCAGTATGCAATGTATAGTGTGTACTGTGTAGTGTGCAGTATGCATTATGTCTATACATGAGTTTGTGTCTAGTGTGCGTTGTTTGGTATCCATTGTATAGGATGCTGTGTGTAATGTGTATTGTGTCCATCGTCTAGTATGCAGCGAGTAGTGTAGTGTGCAATGCATAATGTCTAGTGTGCATGTCTGATGTCAAGTATGCAGTGTAGTAGTAGTGTGTGCGGTGCAAATTCTCTAGTGTGCAGTTCGCATCGTCTAGTTTTCAGTGTGTAGTGTGAAGTGCAGTGTCTATGCATTATCTAGTATGCAGTGTACAGTTTCTAGTACGTGTTGTGTAGTGTGCACGAGTGTGTAGTGTCTAGTATGCATTATCTCGTACGCAGTGTGTACTGTGTATTGTCTTGGGTGTAGTGTGCAATGTCTAGTATGCATTTACCAGTATGCGTTGTGTACTGCAGTGTATGATGTCTAGTGTGCGTTGTTCAGTATGCTTTGTCTAGGATGTAGTGTGTAATGTGTAGTGTGTGCATTGTTTAGTATGTAGCGAGTAGTGTAGTGTGCTATGCATAATGTCTAGGGTGCATGCATATCGTCCAGTATGCAATGTAGTAGTAGTGTGTGGAGTGCAAATTCTCTAGAGTGCAGTACACATTGTCTAGTTTTCAGTGTGTATAGTGTACTGTGCAGTGTCTATGCATTATCTAGTATGCAGTGTACAGTTTCTAGTATGCGTTATCTAGAGTGCAATTGTGCGTGTAGTTTCTAGTATGCAGTGTGTACTGTGTAGTGTCTGGTATGCAGTATGCACTGCATACGGTCTATTGTGTAGTGTGTTAAGTCATGTGTAAATGTGCACTGTGTAGTGAACATCAGCTGTTCCTCCGTTCCTCACTCTGTCAGCTCTTTTCTATCTGCTTTTCAGCTTTAGGGAGCATGTTTCAATCCCTCACACTCACCTTTAGTGGCCACACGGACACAGTCAATCTTGGTTTCCTGAAAGAGAGAGAGAGAGAGAGAGCATGAGTGATATTCAGCAATGAGGATGATCAGATTATTCCTCCTGATTTACATATATCACGTATTTGATCATATTTAATAAACATTAATCTCATCATCAAGACTCAAAGATAAAGAAGTATATTAGTAGAGTCCCCACACTGCACTAATACAGCCAATAAAAGCAGAGAGAAATATTCATCTGGTATTTGTGTGTGTGTAATTCCCTGATAGACATATTTCCATGAACCTGTCACACACACACACACACACACACACACACACACACACACACACACACACACACACACACACACACACACACACACACACACACACACACACACACACACACACACACACACACACACTTACACACACACACACACACACACACACACACACACACACACACACACACACACACTTACACACACACACACACACACACACACACACACACACACACACACACACACACACACACACACACACACACACACACACACACACACACACACACACACACACACTCACACACACACACACACACACAAACAGCCTCTCAGTGTGTTTGTTCAGAAGGCCAGGAGAAGTTTGATTTGAAGAAATGTCTGTAATTTCCCAGAGCAGCAGGTGAAGGTTTCTCTAATAACACACTCTTCTGGAGACGCTCACCTGACCTTACACTGACACACACACAAACAAACCTACGTCTCACAACAACACACACACAAGCACAAATAAGCGCACACACATTTGACAACACACACACACAAACGTACGTCTCACAACAACACAACCAAACACAAGTAGGTGCACACACACACACACACACACACACACACACACACACACAACACACTGACACACTCACTCGTTCGCTCAGATGCAGACATCCTTGCTTGCTCAATTGCGCACACAAACACACACACACAAACCTGCCAACAACTACACAAATGCACACACAAACACAATTACTCCCACACACATTTGACAAACACACACACACACACACACACACACATAAACCTACATCACACAACAAGCACAAACAAAAGAACACACACACATTTAACAAATAACACACACTCACTCATTTGCTCACATGCATACACCCTTGCTTGCTCACTCACACACACACACACACACACACACAACCACAAGTACACACACACACAACAAACACACAAACGTACGTCTCACAACACACAAACACAAGTGCACGCACACACACATTTGACAAATAACACATACACACACACACACACACACACACTCGTTCGCTAAGATGCACACATCCTTGCTCAATTGCGCACACGCACATAAACACACACACAAATCTCACAACATCACATATGCACACACAAACACAAGTGTGCATGCACACACATCTAACAACGACACAAACACACACTTGCATTTTGACAACAACAAACACACATGCCCAACAACAACACAAATGCATGTACACATACACACAATTGACACCACATATACACACACAACCACATTTCACAACACACACACACACACACAGTACACACATCTGACAACACCACAAGCACATGCATTTGACAGCAACACATGCACATACACACACACATATACTGTACACACATCTGACAACAAACACACGCATTTGACAACACACAAATGTCCGACAACACAAATGCATGCACACACACATTTCACACCACATATACACACATTTCACAACGCACAAACACATCTGACAACACCACACATTTGACAGCAATACAAACAGACGTCCCACTTCAAAACACACACACACACACACAACAGGTTATACAACAGACACAAACACATCCTTCACAACAACACATTCATACTCGCACACACACTGAGGCCCACACACACACACATCTCTCTCTCTCTCTCTCTCGGACGTGGTGGAGCTCCTCCAATTAGACACAGTGAATTATCTAATGGCGGGAGCGTCTCTCTCTCTGCGCGTCGCCTTTTCATTAGGGTCAATTTGCATATAAAAAAGAGAGATGGCTGATCATTCTAATTTCCAATTAGACTGGAGTGTTAATAATGCACCGGTGAGCAGGCGTGGAGCGGTTAATGTGCCTCTGCCCGGTGTCGGTCCTCACTTCACTTTTATTGCCTCTTCAGCCACAGACGGACGACCGCAATCAGCAAAACTCTCCACATTCACTGAGCGAGCCTTCAGCAGAGATTCTGCTCAGATAACAGAGCAATAGCATATTCATCTTCATCATAGACAAATATTATTATTATTATTATGACTATTATTATTAGTATTAATATTACCACTATTATTATTATTATTATTTTTAAAATTATTTTTATTATTGGGCGACGCGGTGGCGCAGTAGGCCAGAAGGTAGAGACAGCAAGAAGGTCACTGGTTCGAGCCTCGGCTGGGTCAGTTGGCATTTCTGTGTGGAGTTTGTATGTTCTCCCCGTGTTGGCGTGGGTTTCCTGCGGGTGCTCCGGTCCAAAGACATGTGGTAGGTGAATTGGGTAGGCTAAATTGTCTGTAGTGTATGTGTGTGAGTGAGTGTGTATAAATGAGTGTGTCTCAGTGATGGGTTGCGGCTGGAAGGGCATCCGCTGTGTAAAACAGATGCTGGATAAGTTGGCAGTTCATTCCCATGTGGCAACCCCAGATTAATAAAGGGACTAAGCTGAAAAGAAAATAAATTAATTAATTATTATTACCATTATTTTTATATTACCAATATTTTTATTATTATTATTATTATTATTATTATTATTATTATTACCATTATTAGTAGTATTATCATTTTTATTATTATTATATTATTATTATTATTATTATTATTATTATTATTATTATTATTATTATTATTACCATTATTATTCATCATCATCATCATCATCATCATTATTATTATTATTATTATTATCAAAATTATTATTATTAATAGTAGTATTTTTTATTATTATTATCATTATAATAATCATTATTATTATTATTATTATTATTATTATTATTATTATTATTGTAACCATTTATTATTATTATTATTATTATCATCATCACAATAATTATTATTACTGTTATTATTATTATAACAATTATTAATATTATTATCATAATTAATAATAATATTATTATTATTATTACATACATTAATTTTACTATTATTTTTATTATTATTATTTTAATTATTATAACAATTTTTATTATTATTATTATTAACATTATTATTATTATTATTATTATCATTTTTATTATTATATTCATTATTTTACTTTGATTATTAATATTATTACTATTAATAATAATAATAATAATAATAGTATAGTGTTAATAACAATAATAATAATGTTAATAATATTGATAATAATAATAAAGTAATGTGCAGTGTCTAGTGTTGCATTATCTAGTATGCTGTGTGCCATGTCTAGTATGTAATTTGTGTAGTGTGTATTATCTAACATGCGGTTTATAGTGTCTAGTATGCAGTGTGTATAGTGTCCAGT
Source organism: Danio rerio (assembly GCF_052040795.2). Lineage (NCBI taxonomy): Eukaryota > Metazoa > Chordata > Actinopteri > Cypriniformes > Danionidae > Danio > Danio rerio. The sequence continues at coordinate 44,499,712 of NC_141044.1, forward strand.
GTGCATTATCTAGTATGCAGTGTGTAGTGTTCAGTGTGCATTATCTAGTGTGCAGTTTGTGTAGTGTCCAGTGTGCATTATCTAGTAAGCAGTGTGTATAGTGTCCAGTGTGCATTATCTAGTATGCAGTGTGTGCAGTTTCCAGTGTGCATTATCTAGTATGCAGTGTGTAATGTGTACACTGCTTTATTGTACTACATTATGGTAATGATAGTGCACTAGTGTAGCTGATAAACTCAGAAAAAAGCAACTACAGCACTCTGCAATAGAGACGATATCTTATAGACCATCTTGAGGAATGTAAACAATAACAATGGTCCTAGTGTATTCACTGTTTTACATTTTTCATTTCTATAGCTTCCGAGAATCCAAAAAGAGGCAAATATTGATAAATAACGTTAAAACGTCGAGTTATGATTGAATCGCTCTTGTTTCAGGTGTGAAATAGTTTGAAACAAACAGGAGATGTTCATGGGCCAACGTCATCACCACATTGAGATGATCTATTCTGCATTACACCTTATAGACTGCAATAACCATCAGATTTGATGAAATAATAAAAAGCATTATTAATAATAAACATCAGTACAGAATCAAGAGCTCTCTAACGTGTTTATTTGTTCATCAGCTTCCAATAAACACAGTCCATGCTCAGATTTCTGTAAAATTTGCTTAAAAAAAAGTGGAATCTGAATCTGCTAATAAGCATCTCTGAAAACACAGGGCCAGAATTTGACCTTGCCAAAACATTGAGCGCTGCCGCCGCCGCCGCTGTTGTTGTGAAGCACACAATAAATGTGGAAACTTCTAAACGGAAATAATTGGAGGAGTGGAGGAAGGTCAGCGAATCCTGGACTTTTGTTTTTCAGTAAACGCGTGTCGCCGGGGAGAGCAGAAACTGCCTCCTGTAATTGCTGGCGCTCTGCTAATTGGGAGCAATTAAAAGGACAACATGCAGCACGCGACGGCAAACGCTGGAAAGCTTATTTAATGCAACGAGAAGCTTAAACCGCAGTAAAGTTGCGCAGGTGCCGGTCGCAGCGCACGCCATTCATCAAAGTCAATGATGGCGCTGTTTTAATGGCAAGTGCATCAGACTGAGAACAGGAGCAGCGTTTAGGCCCTCGCAATAAATAACAATACAAAAAAATGAGTTGCTTTTCACTGCAAAGGGCAGAAAGTGACAGCGTTTACATTATTCTCGGCCCACTGCCTGCTAATTACCAACTTCACTTTCACTGAACGCCTGTTTTTCTCCTTCCAAGATGATCACAGGTCAGTGAAAAACACAGAGTTATTTATTTATATGAGGAGTTTCAGACACTACAGGTGAACGAGGTGGAGATGATAATGCTCTGATCCAATCAGATTACAGAAGTGACAAGTTTGGTGCGTGTGATCAGAAAGAAAGTGAAGAGTTTAGTGTAATCAGATTATACACTCACTGACCGGCCACTTTATTAGGTACACCTCACTAGTACCAGGATGGACTTCATTTGCCTTCAGAACTGCCTTAATCCTTCATGGCAGAGATTCAACAAGCTACTGGAAATATTCCTCAGAGATTTTGCTCCATATTGTCATGATAGCATCACACAGTTGCTGCAGATTTGTCAGCTGCACATTTATGATGCCAATCTCCCGTTCCACCACATCCCAAAGCTGCTCTATTGGATTGAGCTCTGGTGACTGTGGAGGCCATTTGAGTACAGTGAACTCATCGTCATGTTCAAGACACCAGTCTGAGATGATTGAGCTTTATGACATGCTGCGTTATCCTGCTGGAAGTAGCCATCAGAAGATGGAGACACTGTGCTCATAAAGGGATGGACATGGTCAGCAGCAATACTCAGGTAGGCTGTGGCGTTGATGCTCAATTGGTACTAATGGAGCCAAAGAAAATCTCCCCCACACCATTACACCACCACCACCAGCCTGAACCGCTGATACAAGGCAGGATGATCCATGCTTTCATGTTGTTGAGGCCAAATTCTGCCCCGAGCATCTGAATGTGTCAGCAGAAATGGAGACTCATCAGAGCAGCAACGTTTCTCCAATCTTCTATTGTCCAGTTTTGGTGAGTCTGTGTGAATTGTAGCCTCAGTTTCCTGTTCTTAGCTGACAGGAGCGGCACCCGGTGTGCTCTTCTGCTGCTGTAGCCCATCCGCCTCAAGGTTGGCCGTGTTGTGTGTTCAGAGATGCTCTTCTGCAGAGCTCGGTTGTAGCGAGTGCTTATTTGAGTTACTGTCGCCTTTATATCAGCTGGAACCAGTCTGGCCATTCTCCTCTGACCTCTGGCCTCATCAACAAGGCATTTGCGCCCACAGAACTGCCGCTCACTGGATATTTCCTCTTTGTCGGAGCATTCTCTGTAAACCCTAGAGATGGTTGTGCGTGAAAATCCCAGTAGATCAGCAGTTTCTGAAATACTCAGAGCAGCCCGTCTGGCAGCAACAACCATGCCACATTCAAAGTCTCTTAAATCCCCTTTCTTCCCCATTCTGATGCTCGCTTGAACTGCAGCAGATCCTCTTGACCATGTCTACATGCCTTAATGCAGTGAGCTGCTGCCATGTGATTGGCTAGACAGGTGTACCTAATAAAGTGGCCGGTGAGTGTATGAACTTTTTATTTTATATTGCGATGCAGTTCATGGAGAAACAGAATATTAAAGGAGAAAACAGCAGGCATGGTTTGTTTGTTTGTTTGTTTGTTTGTATATTGCAAATTCATATTCTGGCAGCAGTTTTTCATCATTAATTGCGTTTGTGAAACTCTCAGGGTGGAGTTTTCCCAACCTTAGAATATACTTAGGGAAATGACATCAACGGCTCTTTATCCAACACTTAACAGTTTACTTAAAGGGGAAAAGTCATTTAAGAGAAATTCCGATTGTTTTATTCAGTTTCACTATTAGAAACCATTGAGTAATATTTAAGGGTTATTTTAGGCAGCACCTTTATAATTGAGGGAAACAACGGCGATCTAAAAAAGTCCCATGAAGTTAAAATAAAGCTTTTTAGATGTGTCAGTATTGTTAGTTTTAGGATACCTATAAGCGAGTGCATACCATTAAACTGATATAAACAAGTTTGCCACTTCTGCCTAAATGGATCAGCAGTTTTATTCACATCCTCCTCGTACTTTAGTTTCTCATCAATTCTCCTGACCAATCAAATGCTCTCTCGTGACCGCCATGAACACGTAATCTGACATAACACATAAGTGTGTAGTGTATAAGTGCATAGTGGGTCATTTGAGACGCAGTGTGTGTGTGTTTCCTCACCCCGTTGGCGGTGCTGACGGCCTGATAGTAGACGCTGTAGCTCTTGTGTGGCAGCAGCGGAAGGTTCCAGTATCCCTCATACGTGCGGTTGTCTCCTACAGTGAACGGCAGCGGCGCCTGGATGCGTGCGGCTGGAAACTCGGCACTGAAGTAATACGGAGAGTTGAAGGCGGACACGTTCTGGAAGTGGACTGGAATCGGGTAACAGCGCAGGATCTCAGCAGCTCTCTGTGAGCGGCGTGGACGCTCCTCTTCAACCACCACCTGATAAACACTACACACACAATAACACAGTTAATATACAGAATTAATCTATAGTGCATATACAGTTGCAGTCAGAATTATTCACCCTCCTGTGGATTTTTTCAAATATTCCCTAATCTGATGTTGAACAGATTCAGAAATTGTTCACTGTATTTCCTCTAATATTTGTTCTTCTGGAGAAAGTCTTATTTGTTTTATTTCAGCTAGAATAAAAGCAGTTTTTAATTGTTTTATACCCATTTTAAGGTCAATATTATTCGCCCTTTCAGCAATATTAGTGTTGGATTGTCTCCAGAACAAACCACTGTTATACAATGACTTGCCTAATTACTCTAACTTTACCCTAATTACCCTAGTGAAGCCTTTACATGTCACTGTAAGCTGAACACTAGTGTCTTGAAGAATATCTAGTCTAATATTATTTACTGTCATCATGACAAAGAGAAAATAAATCAGTTATTAGAGATGAGTTATTAACACTAGTATGATTTGAAATAATCTTCCTTCCATTGTGTAAGTTATGCATGTAATATAAAGGCTGAAGAATCTTAATAGAGCTAAAAACATTGATCTTAGCCATCTTTGAAATATTTGTAAATAAAATATAATAGGAAAATATTGTAAAAAATGTGCTTGATAAACTGGAAAATATCTGAAAAAAGAAGGACTAATATATTTTTCACAGTTTTCAGCTGTGTGTGTAAACACCAGGGGTCACCAAACTTGTTCCTGGAGGGCCGGTGTCCTGCAGATTTTAGCTCCAACCCTAATCAAACACACCTGAACAAGCTAATCAAGCTCTTACAAGGTATACTTGAAACACCCAGGCAGGTGTGTTGAGGCAAGTTGGAGCTGAATCCTGCAGGGACACCGGCCGAGATTGGTGACCCCTGGTATGCAGTATATGTAAAGGACAAATTATATAGTGTACACAGAAAGAGATGAAGGATGATTCAAATATATTGCATAAATCCAGTGCTCAGCATATACAGCGACACCCCTCACACATCTCTCTTTTAAATTGATGTTTAATAGGAAGCTCTACAATATTATATTTGTGCATATACATTAGATTACTCAGTACTGAAGCCAAATCTAGAGCTGATCTAACAAAATAACTTACAATAAAAACAGTACAGCCAAATTTATATGATATAAAAAATATTAAATACAAGTTTAAAAAAAGAGGAAAACCAAGAAAAACAAAAATATAGACAATTTTGCTTGAATTTAATTGTGTTAACTTTCTATTTCTAAATATGACTAAAATATTATTTTAATAAATATATGTTTAATAAGTATCTTCTTTTCAAATGCACAAAAATATGACCTATATTCACTGATATAATTAATAAAATATTAATTTGCTAAATGTTATGTACTCTATGCTGAGCACTGTATATACATAGTATAAATATTGCCTATTTGAATATTATCTATCTATCTATCTATCTATCTATCTATCTATCTATCTATCTATCTATCTATCTATCTATCTATCTATCTATCTATCTATATACATATATATATATATACATATACATATATATATATATATATATATATATATATATATATATATATATATATATATATACACACACACACACTATAAGTTTTATTATTCATTTATTATTAATATTTTAAAAATAGTATAACATTTCTAAATATGTATAAAGCATGATGCCCTCCCCCCTTATTTATTTATTTATTTATTTATTTTATAATTATTGTAAGGTATATAAACATGTACAAGGGTTTTCCCCCTGTATTATATGCAACAATGTTTGAGTATCCAGTAAAATCTAGCAAACATGTCTGACACACACACACGCACACAAACACGCACACACACACACCCACCCACACACGCACGCACACACACACACACACACACACACACAACAGCCAAATGGCTGGAGCAGAAGCATATGAGCGTGAAACACTGGATAATTCCTGGAAAACACAGCGACTCCATGTTTGCTTCAACAGGACAGTCTTCAGACGGGATAATCCTCTGGCCGAGATGTTGGCCAAGAGTTTCCACTGAACACATTTAATTAACCGGCTGAAGACGACGGCCTGAGGCTCACGAGAAACGCTGAAAAATAAATGCAGTTCTTACTTACGAGTGTCTGTCTTGTTTCTAGTTCAAATATTTAAAAAATCTTAAATCAAGAGGCATTTTCTAGACGAGCACAAAATGTAGTCTTATTTTCAGAAATAATGTTGAAATGAGGGTGGCACGGTGGCTTAGTGGTTTGCACTGTGGCCTCACAGCAAGGAGGTCGCTGGTTCGAGTCCCGGCTGGGTCTGTGGCCTGTGTGGAGTTTTCATGTTCTCCCCGTGTTGGTGTGGGAGAAATAATGACCTAAAATTGCTGTAGTGTGTGTGTGAGTGTGTGTGTGTGTGTGTGTGTGTGTGTGTGTGTGTGTGTGTGTGTGTGTGTGTGTGTGTGGGTGGGTGTTTCCCAGTACTGGGTTGCAGCTAGAAGGGCATCCAGTGCGTAAGACATGCTGGAATAGTTGGGGGTTCATTCCACTGTGGTGACTTCTGGTAAATAAAGGGCTAAGCTGAAGGAAAATTAATGAATGAATATTGTATATTAACAAAGATAATACCCTAAAATAGTTGTAAATATTTAAAAAACAACTTGTTATTTCTAAAACAAGGCAATATTTTTGCTTGTCTAGTATAAGGCTTCTTGATTTAATATTTTAATTATTATTTATATTATCATAAACTCTAACTATAGTTTTAAACACATGAGGCTGTTCTTACTGAATAATAAAGCGTCTCCATTAATATAATATTTAATGTGCTGCAGTAAAGTTATGATTAATGATGCATTTCTACGTGGCTGGTGTGATTTTAGAAATAAATCCTCTTTTCTGTGTGAATGAAGGAGTCTGACGGCTCTCGTTCACAGGATTTACAGCTCAACCTCCTGTAGCCGATTAGCCAGCGAGCAGAGGATTCCCGAACTGAAATTATTGATTCTATTAACCTTTGTGAAATAATTCATCCGTGTCTGATTAACCTAAACCCCTCTTAATTCAATTATCAATCAGTCCGTTCACTCGCAGATCATCTCCAGCTAATTGCAGCAATCACAGATTTTAATTGCGGGTTGCTCTGAAGGGGTCGAGCTGCACTCTCTGCTTTTAGAAGCTGAAAGCCGAGGTGTGCTGAGGGAATATGAGGGGCTGTTTTTAGACACATGTACCATAGTATTTGTTTACATTACCTGAACATGTGAATAGCTGTCATGTGTGTTTGATTGATCTGTTTTATACACTACAAATATCTATTTATTAAAGGATGGATGGATGGATGGATGGATGGACGGACGGACGGACGGACGGACGGACGGACGGACGGACGGACGGACGGACGGACGGACGGACGGACGGACAGAATATATTAATGGATGGATGGATGGACAGATGGAGGGATGGATAGAATATATTGATGGATGAATGAATGAATGGATGAATGGATGGATGGATTGACAGAATATATTGATGGATGTATGTATGGATGGATGGATGGATGGACGGACGGAGGGATGGATGGAGGGAGGGATGGATGGATGGATAGATGAATGGATGGACAGAATATATTGATGGATGGATGGATGGATGGATGGACGGATGGACAGAATATATTGATGGATGAATGTATGGATGGATGGATGGACAGATGGAGGGATAGATGGAGGGAGGGATGGATGGATAGATGAATGGATGGACAGAATATATTGATGGATGGATGTATGGATGGACAGAATATATTGATGGATGAATGGATGGATGGACAGAATATATTGGTGGATGAATGGATGGATGGATGGATGGAGGGATGGATGGATGGACAGAATATATTGATGGATGTATGGTTGAATGTATGGATGGATGGATGGACAGAATATATTGATGGATGAATGTATGGATGGATGGATGGACGGATGGAGGGATGGATGGAGGGAGGGATGGATGGATAGATGAATTGATGGACAGAATATATTGATGGATGGATGGATAGATGGATGGATGGATGGATGGACAGAATATATTGGTGGATGAATGGATGAATGGATGGATGGATGGAGGGATGGATGGATGGATGGACAGAATATATTGGTGGATGAATGGATGGATGTATGGATGGACAGAATATATTGGTGGATGAATGGATGAATGGATGGCTGGATGGAGGGATGGATGGATGGATGGACAGAATATATTGGTGGATGGATGGATGGATGGATGGACAGAATATATTGATGGATGTATGGTTGAATGTATGGATGGATGGATGGACAGAATATATTGATGGATGGAGGGAGGGATGGATGGATAGAATATATTGGTGGATGAATGGATGGATGGATGGATGGAGGGATGGATGGATGGATGGACAGAATATATTGATGGATGTATGGATGGACAGAATATATTGGTGGATGAATGGATGAATGGATGGATGGATGGAGGGATGGATGGATGGACAGAATATATTGGTGGATGAATGGATGGATGTATGGATGGACAGAATATATTGGTGGATGAATGGATGAATGGATGGCTGGATGGATGGATGGATGGACAGAATATATTGGTGGATGGATGGATGGATGGACAGAATATATTGGTGGATGAATGGATGGATGGATGGATGGAGGGATGGATGGATGGATGGACAGAATATATTGATGGATGGATGGATGGACAGAATATATTGGTGGATGAATGGATGGATGTATTGATACGTGATGGATGGTCAGACAGTCCTGATTGGTGAATCTGTAAAACACTGAACATCATCATCAGCAGCAGCAGGAGTGTGTCAGTGACTCTGACAGTGACGGAGGAATGCAGAAGGTTTCTGTGCCCTTGATGAGTGTGTGTTATTCAGCAGAATAGAGTGTGTGTGTGTGTGTGTGTGTGTGTGTGTGTGTGTGTGTGTGTGTGTGTGTGTGTTCTGGAGCTCATCTGTCTGCTGTGTTTCTCCATCACAGCGCTGGATTTAGAGCTGGAGAAAGTCTGGATCTGCTGTTCAGTTCTGTGTGCTCTAATAACGCGACCCGCAGCTCCTAATTTCAACTTCATTTCATTTGTCTCAGCGTGTCACAGACGCCCGATATCCTCTCTAACACTGCGGCTTTCTTCAATTGGAGAAAAAAAGCCTCCATCCGTCTTTTCCTATTCCATTATTTCTCCTACATATCAAGCGTGTGGAGGCAGACTCATTGAAGCCGTGTCGCAGCTCTGGCTGTAATTTCACTGCCGTTTTTCTCTTTATTTTCTGGAAATTCGGCACCCGAGTGTCAAAGTTCAGTGTTTTAATATCTGGAAATGGCGAGGCGGGATTGAAGTCCACTCTTATTTCATACTGTTTAAATCCCCTGCAGATGCCTCTGGATCCGGCCTGGAAATTACAAATTTTCACTGCAAAAAATAAATAAATAAAACGCTTCTCCTACTGAGAGATTCTGTCTTGTCCAAATAACTAAACAAATTTAATCAAGAAGCATTTTCAGAAATTTTCAGAAAAAAACCAAGACCAAAACTCTAATTGAGAAAAACATTTATTCAGTGCAGGACTTCAATTTTCTTTTTACAAAACCTTTGGTTGATCAAAAAAAAAACTGTGGTTGAATTTGTATATCTTATTATTATTATTATTATTATTATTATTATTATTATTATTATTATGTAGTAGAAATTATTATATTATTATTATTATTAATATTATTATATATTTTATAATTAGTAGTATTATTTTATATTATTATATTATATTAATTATATTATTAATATTATTATAATGTTTTAATTATATTATTTTATATATTATTATTATAATTATATTATTATTATTATTGTTATTATTATTATAATTATTATTATATTATATTATTATTACTTTATTTTTTATTGTTATTATTATTAATTTTAAAAAATTATTTTAGATTTTATTAATATTATTATTATTTTATTTTAAAATAATAATCATTATTATTGTTATTTTTATTGGTATATTATTAATATTATTATTAATATTATTTCAGGAACTGCGCTAGCCTAACTCGCGCAAGGCAAACGACAACCGTGGTGCTCTCAGGCGCAAGTGAAGAGCAGGGAATTGGTGATTGGGTTAGCCCTGCCCTGTTTGATCGCCCAAATCGCCCATGCCTAAATCTGCCACTGCTCCACGTGTTGGCATGGGTTTCCTCCAGGAGCTCCTGTTTCCCCCACAGAATTGACATTATTAGTAAGAAATGTTTAATATTCTTGTTGTAACAGAAGACGAAGATGTTAAATTTTAAGTGTGTATGTATATGTATGGGCAGAACAGTGGCTCAGTGGTTAGCACTGTCGACTCACAGTAAGAAAGCCACTGGTTTGGGTCAGTTGGTGTTTCAGTGTGGAGTTTGCATGTTCTCCCTGTGTTCGGTGGGTTTCCTCCAAGTGCTCCAGTTTCCCACACAGTCTAAACACATGCGCTATAGGGGAACTGATCAACTAAAAAGGTCAGTGTATAAGTGTGTGTGTGTAGGAATGAGTGTGTATGGGTGTTTCCCTGTACTGGAAGGCTATCCGCTGTGTATAAAATGTACTGGAAAAGTTGGCGGTTCATTCTGCTGTGGCAACCTCTGAAATGTAGACTAAGTTGGAAAAAAAATTAATAAATGAATTTTGTCTTCAACCAACTGTATTTATATGTGTGCTTATTAATAAATGATTTAAAATTAATTTCATAATTAAAAATTAAATAAGCAAGAATCACGAGGAACTGAAGACGATCAGACGCTGTTAATCATGATCTGGCAGCATCAGATATTAATGTCAGACAGAGGAACGAGTGATGAGGACGGCCGATCGTGAATCTAAAGAAAGAGAAGAAGAAGAAAGAAGAGAGCGGAGGATAATTCAGACGGAGAGCTGCTGAAGAGCAGAAACAGCCTTTCCTGGAGATTTACTGCCGACTTAAAGGCCAGCCATTACTTTACTGATATATGACAGCGCTGTGATGTACAGCACATCAGCACATTACATCACACACACACACACACACACACACACACACGCAAGCAAGCACGCACACAAACACACACACACACACACACACACACACAAGCATGCACGCACGCACGCACGCACCCACACAAACACACACACACGCACAAGCAAACGCACGCACACAGATAGAGAGAGAGAACAAAAAATCTTGTCAGTCAAATTTAAAAGAATCAGATCCTCATCAGCAAAACAGATGAAACAGCTACAGATTATGAATATTAATATTATGAAAATTACTATTCATAAATAGTTTGGGATTTACTGTATAATAGATATGGATTATACAAAAATACACACATATATACACACACACACACACACACTCACAAACATACCTATCCATTTATTTACACATATTCATTCATTCATTTTGGCTTAGTCTCTTTATTAATCAGGGGTTGCCACAACGGAATGAACCGCAAACTATTCCAGCAAATGTTTTACACAGCAGATGCCCTTCCAGATGCAACCCAGCACTGGGAAACACCCACACACACTAATTCACTCACACACACACACTCACACACACACACACACACACACACAAACAAACACACACACACACACACACACACACACACACACACACACACACACACACACACACTACGGCCAGTGTAGTTGATCATTTTCCCTATAGCGCATGTGTTTGGACTGTGGGGGAAACCGGAGCACCCGGAGGAAACCCACGCCAACATGAGGAGAACATGCAAACTCCACACAGAAACACCAACTGACCCAGCGGAGGCTCGAACCAGTGACCTTCTTGATGTGAGGCCACAGTGCTAACCACTGTATACATACAGTTATATCTAACATCTTTGTCTTCTATTACAACAAGAACATGAAACATGTCTTACTAATAATGACTTTTACCATATTAATCTAGCATATTACCATGTACTTCTGAAGATATGTAGTAATTTAAAGATAAGTGGACAATAAACCTTGATTTTATAATACAAAATTATTTACACTAAATACAATTTAACATGTAAAGAACGTAATATACTGGCCATTTCGAATAAAAAATAGTTCATGTAGACGCATTTTCATATATTATTCATAACTTCTCGATATTGTAAAACTGCATTCCACTTTTGTTGTAGTATCAAATAAATACACAATAAATAGTAATGATGTAAATAATAAACAAGGATTAAATAATGTAAATAATTGTAATAAAATACAAAATACAAAAAATAACCAACCAGATAAATGCAGAATAAAATGTGCAACAGTGAAAATAATAAAAAATACATATAAAAATAAAAAATAGACAATATTTATTAAAACTAGCTAAAATAAACACACAACCAACTAAATAAATATACGACGAACTAACTAAAATGACAAAACAATGCATACAACAACTAAACAACCAGCCAGCTAACCAACTTACAAAATAACCAGCTAACAAAAAAAATAAAGCATAAAGAGCGTGTGTGTGTGTGTGTGTGTGTGTGTGTGTGTGTGTGTGTGTGTGTGTGTGTGTGTATGTGTGATTATTACAGTGTGAAGTGTGTTTTCTGCCAGCAGTGAGTGTAATCTTCACATCCGTCACCTTTCCTCATCAGTGACCCTGGAAACTCATCCTTTAATTAATGTGCAGGAAACTGATGCCATGGCAACAGGATGTCCACTGACCGCTAAGAAGACTGCACAACAACAAACCCAAAAATCCTGGAACAACAACAACAAATACCTGCAAAATGAGCAGGCGTTCACACAGTCCTGCACTACCCGATGCCAATTACAGGCCTGAGAACAGCACTTATTTAATCTATTTCTCATTTACAGCTGTTTAAGAGACGTGTGTGTGTGTAACATGAAGCTGGATTAGCTGGCTAACCAGTTAAGTTTCAGTTTAGTTGGTACTAATACTAGATTTTATGTACCATGTATTTGGTTTGACTAGTTCAGGATATGTATTTTTTGTCCTGGTTTTGTTCTGTAAAATGTAAAAATACTAAATACAGTAGCAAAGTATATAGTGAATATAGTATAAGCTATGTTCCGGTTATGCTCTTGTCATGTTCAGGTTATGTTCTGGTTATGTTCAGGTTATGTTCTTGTTGTGTTTAGGTTATGTTCTGGTAACTTTCTTGTCATGTTCAGGTTACTTTCTAGTTTTGTTTAGGTTAAGCTCTTGTTATGTTCTGGTTACTTTCTGGTTATTTTATTGTTAAGTTCAGGTTATGTTCTAGTTTTGTTCTAGTCAGGATATGTACTTGTTAAGTTAAAGTTATGATTTGATTTTGTTGTGTTCAGGTTATGTTATTGCTAAGTTCAGGTTATGTTCTTGTTAAGTTTAGGTTATGATCTGGTTTTGTTCTTATGTTCAGGTTATGTTCTGTTCAAGTTATGTTCTGGTTACGTTCATGTTATGTTCTGAAAGATGTACAAACATTGTATATTGTTAAATGGTATATAGTAAATATAGAATACTATGTTCAGGATTGTTTGTTCAGGGTATGTTCTGGCTACATTGTTGTTATGTTCAGGTTACATTCTGGTTTTGTTTAGGTTAAGCTCTTGCTGTGTCCTGGTTACCTTCTGGTTAAATTCTTGTTAATTCATATGATGTTCTGATTTTGTTTTTATGTTCAGGTTATGTTATTGTTAAGTTCAGGTTATGTTCCAGTAAATTCAGGTTAGTTCTTGTTAAGTTCAGGTTATGCTCTGGTTTTGTTATGTTTAGGTTATGTTCCTAAGTTCAGGTTATGCTCTGGTTTTGTTATGTTTAGGTTATGTTATTGTTAAGTTCAGGTTATGTTCCGCTAAATTCAGGTTATGTTCTTGTTAAGTTCAGGTTATGTTCTGGTTTTATGATGTTTAGGTTATGTTATTGTTAAGTTCATCTTATGTTCCGGTAAATTCAGGTTATGTTCTTGTTAAGTTCAGGTTATGTTCTGATTTTGTTCTTATGTTCAGATTATGTAAGATTATGTTATTGTTAGGTCCAGGATATGTTCTGGTTTTGTACTCATGTTCAGGTTACCCTCTGGTTATATTCGGGTTGTGTTCTGATTTTGTTCTGCTATGTTTCGGTTATGTCTGGTTATGTTCAGATTATGATCTGGTTGGGTTAAGGATATGTCCAGGTTATGTTCTGGATTTGATATCATAAACCAAGATTTAACTTATCATCTTTAAGCAAAGTGACAGTAAAGACACTCCCCCATTTTCTCTTGATCCAAATTCAAGACTATCCAAATTCATTATAGAGATGTCTAATAATAAAAACATCTTATTTTAGCAAACATAATTAGCTCTAATGATTTTAGATTGTTTAAATAAATATTACATATGCAATCTACTATACATAAGTAATATTAGTTTAATAATATTTTTTAAGTTTAAATAAACAAATATACAGACTTCTAAAACATACTGTATGCGCTTTAATCTGCAGATAAAGCTTTTAAAAGAACTAGAGTTTAGATTTGAGTCTCTACATATCACTAATTTCACTTGCACTTAATAAAGCAAGCTGTTTTCTTTCAGCGCTCCTCTCTCCTTGCTGCATAGATGTTTCAAAATTCATAGTATTTTAAACCTTTTAATCCTTGTCTGTTGAGCCATTCCCATTATCTTTCGGTTTCAGGGCCTGCGATTGGCTGTTTGCTGCTGAAGTCCCGCCTTTATCCGCAGATGCTCATGAACTCAGGATTAAAGTCAGAGTTAACACAGAAAGCTGATGATCAGTATTGTGGTACCGACAAAGCCTGACAGAACAGGATTGGTTTTGTCAACTCAAAACTAATCCTTTAATCCCGGGTTTGTTGAGCCGTCATCACAGTACAGGCTCCCAGAGAATGAACTCTGATTCAATCCTGCTTTAAAGCTGGTTTTAAATGTAATATATGAAAACTTAAGCCTGGAGTGCTGGACGTATTGATCAGTCTTGTGTGTTTTATAGGAATCCGCTTGATTTATTCGCTGGTTCATAAAGCTGGCCACAGACTGAGGATCAGCGCTAAGGTCTGCATGAGAACAGCAGAGCTGATGAGAGCCGAACACAGAGGCTGCAATATCTGTACACTCAGATTTACAGTCCCAGAGACTACAAGACTGGCTTCAGGATGGGGATTCTCTTCAAATATTACAGCAAAATAAAATAAAATAATAAAATAAAATAAAATAAAAAATTTAAATAAAATAAAACAAAACAAAATAAAATAAATTAAAACAAGATCAAATGAAATTAAATTGAAATAAAATAAAATAAATGGGCAGCACGGTAGCTCAGTGGTTAGCACCGTCACCTTAGAGCAAGAAGTTCACGAGTGGGTCAGTTGGCATTTCTGTGTTGAGTTTGCATGTTGGTGTGGGTTTCCTCCGGGTGCTCTGGTTTCCCCCACAGTCCAAACACATGCGCTATAGGGGAATTAATGAACTAAACTGACCGTAGTGTATGAGTGTGTGTGTGTGTGTGAGAGAATGAGCATGTATGGGTGTTTCCCAGTACTGGGTTGCAGTTGGAAGGTCATGTAAGACATATGCTGGAAGAGTTGGTGGTTCATTCCACTAAATAGATAGATAATAAAAAAATAAAAAGATAATAAATAATAAATAAATAAATAAATTGATAGATAATAAATAAATAAATAATAAAATTAGATAAATAATAAAGAAATAAATAATAAATATAGAAATAAAGAAATATTAAATAAATAAATAATAAAGAAATAAAGAAATAGATAAATAATAAATAAATAAATTAATTAATTATTAATGAATGAATGAATAAATTAAGTAAATATAAGAATCTGTAATAGGCCTAATGTGATGTTTTCTTTTTGTACCTTTCTAAAAACTATTTTATCAAACATTTACACATTAATATTTCTAAACTCAATTTTCAATGTGAAATTTCAAATGAATAAATATATACTTTTTTGAATGACAGTAAGTTTATTGTATTTAGTAAGATTTAATTAAATAAAAAATAAAATCACAAAAAAAGACCTAATAAATAATAAATATAATATAAGACCTTGTTTATGCACTAATAAAATGCTAATTTGTGTGAAAATGACAATGCTGTGTGTGTATATATATATATATATATATTTAATTTAAATAAACAATGACAAATATTTACTGTTTATAAATGTAAATCCTGGAATCCCTCATACACATGCTTCATTATTGGGCTGATACATGTTGTGGAACGGAGCATCACTCAAAAAATCCAGCGCTCGCAGTCCTGAAGCTGTATAAAGACACATTACTGTGATTTCTGAAGACGCTACAAGACCCTAAATTAAAATAAAAGATGCCAGAAAGGAAATGAGGAGCGCTGAAAACAGTCTGACGGCTTCACTGAGCTACTTTAAGAGGATCTGGGGAAATCAAAAGAGGATAGAGATTCCTCAGCATCTGATCCGGCAGTCATAAAACACTCTGTGTGTGTGTGTGTGTGTGTGTGTCACCCTGCAAAACAACAGCAGCGGAAAAACGGCTATTCTGTCGGAAAGCAGATCCATGACACCCGCGGGGATGAAGAGAATAGAAGAAGAAGAGCAGGAGAGACTGACTCCAGAAATAGAGGAGATCTGCTGCTGCTGCTTTCACCACACTGACACACACACACACACACACACACACACACACAGACAGACAGACAGAGGACAGATCACAACGGAACACCAGTGTGTGTTTGTGTGCATGTGTGTGTGCGTGTGTATGCATGTGTCTGTGTGAGAGTGTGTGTGTGCATGTGTGTTAGTGTGCATGTGTGTCAGCGTGTGTCTGTTTGTGAGAGAGTGTGTGTGTGTTAGAGTATGTCTGAGAGTGCATGCATGAGTGTGTATAGGTGTGTGTGAGTGTGTATGTATGTGTGTGTAAGTGTGAGTGAGTTTATGTATTTGTGTGTCTGTAGTGTGTTGCTTTGAATATGAGTGTTTATGTCTGAGTGTGTGTCTGTCTGTGTGTGTGTGTGTGTGTGTGTGTGTGTGTGTGTGTGTGTGTGTGTGTGTGTGTGTGTGTTTGAGTGTGTATGTGTAAGTGCATGAGTGTGTCTGTGAGAGTGCATGTTGCTTTTGAATGCGAGTGTGTATGTCTGTGCGTCTAAGTGTGTGTGTGTTTGTGTGTGTTAGAGTGTGCCTGAAAGTGCATGCATGAGTGTGTGTGTGTGTGTGTGTGTTTGTGTGTGTGTGTGTGTGTGTGCGCATGAGTGTGTGTCTGTGTGATGCTTTTGAATGCGAGTGTGTATGTCTGTGCGTCTAAGTTCGAGTGTGTTGGAGTGTGTCAGAGTGCATGCATGAGTGTGTATGTGTGTCTGAGAGAGCATGCATGAGTGTGTATAGGTGTGTGTGTGTGTGTGTACGTGTTTTTGTGACATATCAGGACACAAATCTGTATAATGACATGGGTATGACACAGGTATTACAAAAAGGAGGTGAAATATGAGGACATTGGTGACGTCCTCATTTCTCAAAATGCGTATAAATCCTACAGAATGAGTTTAATCAGAGAGTAAAGCTGCACACAGTCTCCTGTGATGGTTGGGTTTAGGGGTGGGGTGGGGTGAGGGCAATATAATATACGGTTTGGACAGTATAAAATGAATGGAAACCTATGTAATGTCCCCACTTTTCACAAAAACAAACATGTGTGTGTCTGAATGTGTGTGTTACTTGTTTATGTGTATAAGAGTGTGTCTGTGTAAGTTTGAGAGTGTGTGTGTAAGTATGAGTTTGAATATGTATTTGTGTGTGTGTGTGTATGTGTGCATTTTTTTGTGTTGTGTGTGTGGGCGACGTCAGGCCAGCGCAGGCGAGCGCAGCAGAACTGACACGCGCTCTCAGTAATCCTGCATTGTGTCAGGTGTGTGTGTGTGTGTGTGTGTGTGTGTGTGTGTGTGTGTGTTGTCCTGCCAGGATGAAGCTTCGCACAAACAAGCGTTCACATTCAATTAGCAGCAGTGTGTTCGAGTCCCACGCACTGCTATTGAGCAGCGAACACACATTCAGACATCTGCTTAATCTGACACTGGCTTTGACTTACACACACAACACAGAACGCCACCAAAACCTGCTGTGACCAATCTCTGGCCAAACACACACACACACACACACACACACACACACACACATAACTACAGCGTTTAAAAACAGCTTTCTATTTGCATCCATTGCAGACGCTCTGCTCTGTTCAGCTCCATCAGCTCTGTGTTGCAGAAATTAAACCACATTCACACTCAATTACATCACGAGTGTGTGTCGCTTTATACACACCCTCACTCTTCTGCTCTGCATTATCTTCTTTAAACACTGGATGTGCATGTAGGAGTCCAGAAATAACAGCGTGTGCATTATTTCCAAATAATTCAACATCAGGAGAGCATTATCACATCACATTTTCGGCCCGTTTTCACTGAGGGGTACGGTACGGTACAGTTCGCTGCGCTTTTATGGCCGTTTCCACTGTCGAAGGCTCCCAAAAGCGAACCGTGCCTTTCCACTTCTTGGCCACCCTTTGCAAAGGATGCCAACAGGCCCAAGGTGGAAGTAGACGCGCAGCTGAACACCACTGGTTTACAGAGAGACGTCACTCACAGAAGCAGGAGAATGTAAACAAAGAAGCCGACAGTTTTAATCACACAGCCGAGACATTACACCGTAAACATATATACATATAATAACAAGCCATGGTGGACCCCAGCTCAAACAAACCCACAAAGCAGAGAAGAGCAGAGTCTAGTAGTTGTTTGCAAGGCCGTCTAAAGCGTGAGCGGTTTCACTTTCCTGCTTGTGTTCAGTCGTGTGTCTATATTAGAAATAACGAACTTCTAGAGGTGATGATAACGTGCGTGTGATTATTAAAGTGGTGGTGGAACCAGCCAAACCAAAACAAGTTTGAGCTTTTCAACTCCGATGGCTCAGTTTGTGTCCTCAATCTCTCCCTCGGTGTGTGTGTGTGTGTGTGTGTTTAGCTGTTAGCTGAAGGCGAAGATGCTAATAGCGTGACATGGCTGTTATTCAAACAGTCTGTGATAGCTTACGCTCAGCTAATGCTCCCAAAGCTAAATCCCCTTCTTAATGTGCGAAATCACGGCCCGCCGCCCGCAAACAAAATCCAGCGCTCCTCGCTAATTAACGAGACTTGCGTTTCATTAAGATCTGCCAGAGGTAATGAAGAACGGCTGGTTTTTTACGGCCTGTCATCACCTGTGAATCGTCCGCATGTGCTTCTGCTTCACTGAACGCCGTCTTTTGTCCACCTCCATTAAAACGCCCTCAGACAAAAACCCTGAATATTTCAGCATCCGGCAAAAAGCGCAAAAAACTCCCCAGTGGTTTATTCATGGAGCCATCATTCATTCATCAGGGCCTCAGAAAAGACAACACTGATACTGAGACGATGACCACAGAGAGATGAAATCATCCAGCGGAGTGACACATGCTCAAACACCTGCCGGAACTACTTTTTGTGAGTTTATCTGACAATATCAGCACACCTCAGGGTGCTCATCAGCCAATCAGAATCAAGCATTCAGCAGACCTGTGGTAACAGCACAATATAGCCCCTCCCAACTACAACTACATTAGAAATCAATCAGAATAAATCAGAAGTCACTTTTTTAAGGCTAAAATTAAAATTTAAACTGAAAACTATATATATATATATATATATATATATATATATATATATATATATATATAAGATTATAAATAATACAGATAATATAAATAATACACTAGAAATATACTTTTAGGTAAGGAATGATTTTATAGAGATGTAATGCATTTAAAAATCTGCCGGAACTACTTTTTGTGAGTTTTACAAAAATGGCACACCTTAGAACGATGATTAGCCAATCAGAATAAAGCGTTCAGCAGACCTGTGCTATAAACAGTAATGCACCACAATATAGTCATTCCCAACTAAAACTACATAAGAAATCAATCAGAAGTCATTTTTTAGGCTAAAATTAAAATGTAAACTGAAAAATATGATAATATGAGATCATGAATAATACAGATACTATAAATAACATATTATAAATTTACATTCAAGTAAGGAATGATTTTATGGAGCTGTAATTTGTCAAAAAAAAAAAAAAAACGTCCCGGAACTACTTTTTGTGAGTTTATCTGACAATAACAGCACACCTACAGTAAGCGTGCTCATCAGCCAATCAGTAACAAGCATTCAGCATACCTATGGTAATACACCTCAAAATAGTCATTCCCAATTAAATCTACATTAATAATAAATCAGAAGTCACTATTTATTGCTACATAAAGAGGCTAAAATAAAAAGGTACATATAAAATCATACATAATACAGGTACTATACATGACAAACTATAACATATCAATTCAGGTAAGGAAGATTTTTTATGGAGCTGTAATGAGCTCAAAAACCTGCCGGATCTACTTTTTGTGAGTTTATCTGGAAATAACAGTAACTTAGAATGCTCATCAGCCAATCAGAATTAAGCATTCAACAGCTCCCTATGATACTCAGTATTAGTGGTAGGGGTAGTAGTAATAATAATGATAATGATGATAATAATAATAATAATAATAATAGTTTATTAATTAATTAATTCATTCATTCATTCATGTTCCTTCAGCTTAGTCCCACAGCGGAATGGATTTTACGCAGCGGATGTCCTACCAGCCGCAACCTAGTAGTGGGAAATACCCATACACACTCATATAAAAACACATTCATACACTAACGCCCATTTAGTAAAGCATGTGTTTGGATTGTGGGGGAAACCGGAGCACGCGGAGGAAACCCACGCCAACACAGGGAGTTGACCCGGTTGGAACTCGAACCAGCAACCTTCTTTTGGTGAGGCCACAGTGCCAACCACTGAGCCACCGTGTCGCAAATAACAGTTTAAGTATAAGAAAGTTATGATATAGTGAAGTGTAGTGGCTGTTAAACCTCAGACTCAACCAATCAAAACAAAATGCTATTGGCTGTTTTTAAAAGGGGGAGGAGCTACCCTATGTCCCGCCCAGTTTTAATGCTTTAGTTGAAATTACTTCACACATGAAACAAAACTCTTGATTGTGCTCTTTTCAGAAGAAGGCGGAGCTACAAATGCATATGCATAAGCAACATGACAGATGTAAAACAGCAGTGTGTGTGTGTGTGTTGTCAGTGCTGGTCAGGTGTATGTGTATGTGCTTCATGCTTCTGTCAGTCTATGTCGCTCCTGTCGCTGTTCATCTAGAACTCCACATCTATAATCCTCTTAGTCTATGCTGACATTATCTTCAGCAGGTCAAACACTCTAATGGCTAACGGACAGACGGCTGCTTCTCACTCAGGGCTGCTGTTTATGCAAATGAGATGGAGAGATGGGCACTAGTGGGCGGGGCTTTCCCCCTCTGATGACACGTACAAAGGCAGAATGTCAATCAAAGTGCTTCATTCATCAAGTCTGATTAGAACAAACACAATTAATACATGTTGAGCATCAGAGGCTGCTGGAGATACTCACACACTGCTGACACACAGCTGGGGTTAAACCCCTTATAGAAGTGATTTCTGCATTATAGGTGGCATTTAAGTACAAATAAGTCAAGCGTATTATCAAATGAACTCTAATGAACTCTTTTTATTTCTAGAACATTTCTGAACACCATCCGTCCGTCTCTGATCACCTACCGCAGTCTTTCTCTCTCAGTGGAGGCTTTTAAAAGCTGCAGGAGCACAAGTAAAGCAGAAACGCGCTGGATTCACACTGAGATGCACACTTTTTTCTGCCATTAACACCGAACACGCGGGTCATTCAGACTCACTGCATCCGTAACACTCACATTTACATCTATTCATTCTGCAGAGGCTTTTATCTGTCCTTTCAGCTTACATTACGCCGTGAATAATGAATACCTGCAGGCATTATCATCACAAGCGCACCGTATAAAGTGTAAACACTCCTGCGGTGAAAGTGAGGCTGGTCAACACACACGCTCTTCAGATCGCTGTCTGTTATCTTCAAAAGACAAGAAGAAGCTCACGTCACACATGTGCACACACACACACACACACACTGTTGACGCCGCGTTCAAAGGGGAATATCTACTGTATGCCAATTTCCTTTTTAATATACAAACATAAATATTTTCTTATTAGCTCATATCTACAGGTTGGGACGATGATTATGATTATAATAATAATTTTAAAAAGAAACAAATAAATAATAATAAAATGAATACCAATGAAAATACAATTATTAAAAGCTATAATAATAATAGAAATATTAATAATATTAACAATAATATTAATAATAATAATAATAATAATAATAATAATAATAATAAAGTAATCAGATATCAACAAAATATTTAAGATAATGATATTGAATTAATTATATTAATACAATTTTATTAATATAATAACATTTATAAGACAAAACGATATCACTATTGCAATATAAAAAATATTGTAAAATACTTATTTTATTATTATTATTATTTTTATTATTATTATCATCATTAATACTAATAATAACAACTGTTATCATTATTATTGTTACTATTATTATTATTATTATTATTATTATTATTATTATAAGAATTAGTCAATCAGCAATACAAATGATTATGATATTAATATTAAATTAGTTTTATTATATTTACAAAATCAAGAAAAAAAATATTACTGCAATTTAAAAATAGCAAAACATACTTATAATAATAACAATAATAATAATAATAATAATAATAATAATTATAATAATAACAAAGTAAAATAAAGTAAATAGACAGTAATTCAAATGTTTAAGATAATAATATTGAATTCATTTTATCAATATAATTAAATGTATCATATAAAGTTGTATTACTATTGTCATATAAAAAAGGAAAATACTTATTTTAATAATAATAAATAATAATAACAACAATAAATAATAATAATAATAATACAATAATAATACAATAATAATAATAATAATAATAATGCACTGTGAAATAAAAATGTTATTATAAAAAGTGTCAATTTCCTAAAGTAGTAAAACGACTCAAATCTTCCCTATCAAGAATTCTTCATGCTCAAGCAAACTGTAGGAGGAACTTTATGTTTCCATGGCAACCAGTTTACCAACTCTATTTGATACAATAAAACATAATGACGATCAGAAAATAAATAAATAAACACACAAAACACAGCCGGAACCACAGCGTGTGTGTTAGAATGGAGTCTTTGTGTTTATGGGTGTGCGTGTGTGTATACAGTCAGCGTTTGCATTGGTGCGTGGGTCTTGTGTTTATGGGTGTGTGTGTGTGTGTGTGTATGCAGTCAGTGTTTGCATTGGTAAGTGGGTCTATGTGTGTGTGTACTTGTTTTTATATCCCGGTGGGACCTAAACATGAATACACACAGACTCATGGGGACTTGTCACTTGTACCTGACAGGTGCTCCGCGGCTCTGCGCTGGTTTCAGCATGACGGTCACTGTGCTGTCTGTCTGGTTGAGCGGAGACTCCTGCTCATAACCCGGCATACGAGGAGCTGATAGAGACAACACAACACACATCAGCACATAGAAAACACACACACCCATCCACCCACACACACACACACACACACGAGCACAAACACACACATTAACTTACAGGAGATCTTGGTGGTGAACTGTCTGATGGCGGGTGGTCCGTATCCTTTAACAGTGCTGGCCCTGATGGTGAAGGAGTACGTGGATCCGGGATACAGACCCGTGAACAGGTGAGATGTCTCGTTGCTGGACTTCAGCACCTTCCCGCTCTGATTGGACAGGTTAAACTCGGGGTCGAACGAGCTCATGGCCTTATAGAAGATCTGAGGACACACACACACACACACACACACACACACACACTATCAGATCCTGCTGCTGAACACTTCATTCTGATTGGCTGATGAGCATTCTAAAGCGTGCCATTACTGTCAGATAAATGAACAGATAAAGTAGTCCCGGCAGGTTTTGAGCACATTAGTTGCCTTTTTGTCATATTTTTCAGTTCACATTTTAATTTTAGCCACTTTATGTGTAGTTTGGGAATGAAGACTAAATTGTAGAGTATTACTGTTTATACCACAGGTTTGCTGAATGCTTGACTCTGATTGGCTGATGATCACTCTGAGGTGTTTGGTTATTGTCAGATAAATGCACAGCTAAAGTAGTTCCGGCAGGCATTACAGCTCCATATCACTCCGCTGAATGATTTCTTTCACAGCTACAACAGTCAGAAATCACATCAGAACACAACAGAAGGCCTTAGAGCAGAGTGTGTGAGCATTTTCAAGAGAATGAAGACGTTTTATTTAGTGACTTCCTCTCCATGTTTTGTTCTTAATCAGAATGCCCTTTTTACATTAAATTGAAGTGAACTTTTGAATCAGATGTATTTAATTATGGTAAATTTCCCCCTTGCTGAATACACCATGCTTCACTTCACTTCATTCATCATCATGTCTGTGTTTTATTACCCTCAGGGCAGCAAAACACCACGCGTATCTCCTGTGCTTTCCGGTAAATCCTCTTCAGAGGTGTGTTTTGGATGTGTTTCTGTGGTTGTGCAGGAAACATGTCTCCTCTTGCTGTGTTTCAGACACATTCCTGCAGCATGAGCTTCTGTTGGTTATTATTACAGTGCCCTACAAATACAGCAGTGCGTGACGCACACTACAGACATCAGAACCCCCTTTAACAGGAGATGAACTGCTCAACACTTGCTCACACACATCCATATACACTATATATACAAACATGGACACACACACACACACACATATATACATACAACAGTTCTGTGTGGTTCTTGAATCTGATTGGATGATAGCCATGCAACATTTTGCCAGTAACAGCACACAAAGGCCTCTTCACCCTTCACCTTTGTGTATTACTCCGCCCACATTCAGTCAGCAACAGGCAGAGGACAGTCTACAGTTTGACAAATATTACTGCTGTTAGACAGCATCATGTACTCTTGATGCTTTTTAATGGACAATGTAGATGTTTAGATTGCAGCAATGCAGTTTATTTATTAGAATAGTGTATATTTTAAAGTATTACAGTTTCGGAGAGAGCTTGTTGACGGTCATTAGCCAGCCATACTGAGTAGACCAAAGACGGTCAACATTTTCTATCCACAAACTGGCGATCGGACCACATAATAAGCCCTTAGATGATTAAAACAGCATAACTACAGTGGATCAAATCATTATTAAACTGGTAAGTGATTTTCCGAGTCGATCTCTCTCTTTTGTATGCTGTAGTGCTGTATTTATAACGTTACCATAGTAACTTTAGTGCATTGAGTGTGAGATATGGGACTCGCACATCAGGAAAGTGTGTTGTGTTGGCAGAAAGAAAGATGAAATGCCCGCATGTGTTTACCGGTTTTCCTTCTCGCAAACACAACAGCAGTCTGGTAGTGATTGCGCTGCTTTTTTCGGGGTTAATTATTGTGATATTGTAACAGTCGCTTAATGTTTAATATGCATTGTGTATAAATGACCTCTTTAAGAGGACTTCCTTTTTGGTTGTTTAACCATTGAGATGTAAGCACGCATGCATGACAGCTCAGTTCAGTTCAGCGAGCTCTGAGAAGATGAAGAAATTCTTTTACTAAAATAATGTAACATGTTATTTAGCGACGGATGTTGGAATGTGTTTTTCTTTTTCTTTTGCCAACTCATTGTCATTGACTTGCATATATGTAGTCTACAGGACTTGGGAGAAATGCATAAAGGCCAATAGGAAGAGCGAAATAGCTTGTGTCTCCTTTTTTTAATTCTTAAAAGTCTCCAGGTAAACGTTTGGGCACCTGCCACACGTCACAATATACTGATAGCAACAGAGAAATACTTTAGACTGGAATACTGTAGAGAGATATCTGTAGACTAATGACATTTCATGTCACGTTCAGCCTTATAATCTTAAACTGTGAGCAAAATCAGCTGCTTTGTCTTCACTTTAGACATGACGCTAGAGAGTCATTCAAACACTAGCTCTAAAGTGACGTTGGTGAATGAGCAACGGCTTCTACTGTTCTGACGTCAGCTGCAGATGTGAATGAACGACGGAAGTAGTTCTTAATACAAAAGGATTTTACCCTTACTCATACATGCACACACACATACACAAACTACATACATACACATAGACACTCAAAAAAAAAGGGTCTGTTAAATGATTTTAATTTGCTGTTGAATGCTTGATTCTTATTGGCAGAGGACTTTGACTTATCAGTGTGCTGATTGAGACGCATCCTGAGAAGTGCCCGCAGTCCAAGACTCATCTCTATATTTTGAACAATAGATCAGAAACGGAGCTTCTCTCGAGTTCTCTGTGCTTCTGTTCAGCTGGAGATGAGATGAGCGAGACGCTCCGCTTTTCTAATATCGCCTAATGAAAAGCAGCTCGGGGATTTGATCTGAATTAATCATTGAGCTGCTAATGGACAGCGCTCCATTCTCAGTCCAATTTAAGGCCACAGAGGAGCAGAGCTGAACTCAATCAGCGGAGAGAGACACACCAGACACCGCTTTACTGATCAAGACTACAGCAGAATATCAAACACACAACACATCATCACACACACACACACAAATCTATTAAACACAACAACAGCTCCACTATTCAGCTATACAGCATACACAGACCAAGACAACATTTGAACTCTTTTTTTTTTCTAATGCTTCCCAGTATTTACATATGTCTAATCATAATAGCTTTAATAACTCATCTCTAATAACTGATTACTTTTATCTTTGACACGATGACAGCACATCCTGGAACTGCAGGAAAAGCAGTGGATTGCAGATTGAACATTACTTTTTTACCAATTTAAGATTTTTAAACCAGTAAATAGGTGAGAAAGCGCAGCATTTACTAGACATGTCAGTGTCTTGAAAATTTAGTCATAATCATTTTTATTACTTACAATGTCCAAGACACTGATATTAATATTATAGCTACGCTTGTGCCGTTATTGGCTTTTTCAATCTGCAATCCAGTAACAGCACACAAAGGCCTCTTCACTCTTCACCTTTGTGTATTACTCCGCCCACATTCATTCAGCAACAGGCAGAGGACAGTCTACAGTGTGACAAATATTACTGCTGTTAGACAGCATCATGTACTCTTGATGCTTTTTAGTGGAGAATGTAGTTGTTTAGATTGCAGCAATGCAGTTTATTTATAAGAATAGTGCCTATGTTAAAATATTTACAGTTTCTGAAAGAGCTCATCGACGGCCATTAGCCAGCCATACTGAGTAGACCAAAGACAGTCAACATTTTCTATCCACAAACTGGCGACAGGACCGCATAATAAGCCCTTAGATGATTAAAACAGCATAACTACAGCGGATCAAATCATTATTAAACTGGTAAGTGATTTTCCAAGTTCCAAGTTCCCGGATGCAATGTCGAATTTTAACAGTCGAATTCATGGAAGCGAATTTTTGAACTGAAATAAAATGAACTGAAAACTGCCTTTTGAATATTATACATCATATTTTTAAACAGTATCAAATATTTTGTAAGTGAAATCTGGAAATTGAACATGAATTATTGAATTTATAAGTATGGGAATGTGTTTGAAATATTTTTAGTTGAAATATTCACAGCTTAAATAAACAGCTATGTTAAATTTCAGGACCCAAAAATACACCCTGGCAGTTCAAGTCATTAAAATGCGAGCACTTGTGATGTCAGTGTATTGGTATTTCAGTTCGTGCTATTCAACAAGCTTTAATTCAATACTTTTGGCATTGATTTTGCTCCATACAGGAGTTTATTGGCATTTTCCCGCACGTGAATTCTGACCAATCGAAAAGCAGTTTAGGAAATATGTTCAATAACATCTGGCCAATGAGTGATGTGGGTTTTGTCACATGACTGCATTTTGGTTCTTTTCAACTTGTTCGGACCAAAACAATCAGTGTGGTGTGAAAACAACCCAAAAATGGCAGAGAAGGCAACAATGCATCATCTGTTGCCCTTGATCCAGACCAAATGAAGCGAACCACAGATGTGAAGCACCCCAAAAAAATTCACAAGGGCGAATAATTCTGACTTCTTCTGCAAGTACTTTCTACAAACAGCAATATATCTTATCTGAGCGATGCACTTGGGGAATATGTTTAAAATGAAGGACAATTTCTCCTGATGGAGCTCTGACGACAGTGCTGTGTGTCTTTACCCAGAATGCACTGGGAAACACACACACACCTCCAGCAGAGTCTTCCTCCAGCATGAAGAGCTTTAATGAGGCAGAACGCTTGTGTTTTGTCTTTTTCCCTGCACAGATCACAGGCCTGACACTTCTTTAAAGACGCCGCGTGACAGATTGTAATTTCAGATCATGAACGTGACAGTTTAATGGGCTGAATTCACACTGATGAACAATGAGTCTGCGAGTGCTATTGTTCAGTCTCCAGAACTCCAGAAGAGTATATTATGCACAAAAACACACACAATAACATTCACACACTGCTCCTCGCTCAGCGTTTAGCGAACATGTTTATGCTTTGATTTACATGCAAAATCCTGTGAAAATGACATTACGGACATCAGAAATAATTAATCAAGGCTTCATTATAATATATCCTACAGGTGTGCTGAATGCTGGATTCTGATTGGCTGATGAGTCATGTAGGGTGTGGCGTTATATTCAGATAAACACAGCTGAAGCAGCGCAGCACACTGTCAATTCAGTCATTCATTCATCTCCTTCAGCTTAGTCCCTTTATTTATCAGTGGTCGCCACAGTGGAATGAACCGCCAACTATTCCACCATATGTTTTACACAGCAGATGCCCTTCCAGCTGCAACCCAGTACTGGGAAACACTCATACACACTAATTCACACACACATTTATAAACTACAGCCAGTGTAGTTGATCAGTTCCCCTATAGCGCATGTGTTTGACTGTGGGGGAAACCGGAGCACCCGGAGGAAACCCACACCAACACAGGGAGAACATGCAAACTCCACACAGAAACACCAACTGACCCAGCTGAGACTCAAACCAGCGACCTTCTTGCTGTGAGGCGACAGTGCTAACCACTGAGTCTCCGTGACACCCTACACTGTTAATTATTCTTTACTTTTTTATTTATCTTTATTTTTAGATTATATTCAGTATACAGTATATATATATATATATATATATATATATATATATATATGTGTGTGTGTGTGTGTGTGTGTGTTTGTGTAAATGTATGTTTGTGTGAACATATGCATGTGTGTTTGTGAGTATGAATGCATGTGTGTGTGTGTGTGTGTGTGTGTGTAGTTCTCACCTCATACTGTTTGATGATGCCGTATGTGTGCAGTGGTTCTCTCCATCTCAATGTGATCTTCTCCTCATACGTGTTGCCCTGGATGGAGTCCTGCGGGACGGGGCCCGGCACTGAAAACACACACACACACACACCATCAAAAACACACACTCATGCATTTTCAATAACACACTCTTGTCTTGGATGTGCAATGTTTAGATGATTCAGAAACAATACGAGGCCTTGACTGGAGAACTGTTGTATAGTCTGAAAAACAGACACAAACACACAGCGCACACCAAGGCCCAACAACAACACCAATGATGACCTCACACCAGAGCAACACTCAATGAGGAAATATATATATTTGTATTATTTAAAGCAATATTGAGAACAATTTGTAAAAAAAAAAAAGTAATATATATCTAAGATTGAAACCTAAAATGAAGCCTCCTGCCAAATTAAACAATAATGCAAACTTAAAAATGTACAAAATGCACATATTTCATATTTAGCGTTATTATTATTAATAAGACATAAGACGTATATCAATTAAAATAATACTAATATCAATAAAAATAATACTAATAATATTAAATGTCACTTATGGCATGCTTTACTTAAACTATTCTTGTACTTATATATGTATATATAATAATAAAGGTGTCTGACCGTCCTCGTCTGTGAGCACCTGGAGCTCCGGGCTGTCCTTGTCGCCCTCTCTGTTCCGCAGCACCAGTCGTATGCTGACGTTGGTGAAAGGCGGCAGGTTTCGGATGGTGTGCTGCGGTGCGGGGCTGTGCAGGTCGAAACACTGCTCCTCTCGCCGATCCTCCTTCCCGTTACTGCTGTAGCGGTACTGCACGGTCAGGTTATAGCTGTAGCAGCGCGTCACGTTATATCCGAACGGCTCCCAGCGCACCGTCAACTGCTTCGACTTGATGTCCACCACCGTCAGCTGCCGAGGCCCGTGCATCGGGTCTGAAACACACACAGATTTGTTTTGTGAATCGTGAGGACATTCCACAGGTTTCCATTATTTTTATATTGTAAAAAGTGTATTTTCTCTCCTCAACTCTACCCATTGTGTGTTTGCAAGCTATTTTAGAAATGGAGGCATCAGCAATGTCCTCATAATACCCGTGTTTCACACATCACATTATACACATCTGTGTCCTGATCATAAATACACACACACACACTCAAGGGCATCTTTCTGTTTAAAAAGCAACATAATATATTCATAATGATTATTCTTATATTTTATTCTGGTTGAAAAATGTTTTTAGGGGAATTAAGATGTTTTATATTGTGACACTTTTGAATAATTGTATATTTGATCCACTGGAAAACACATGGAGCCAAGATTCACACAGAAATCAGTCAAGTTTGGTGAAGGAAACATCATGGTTTGTGGTCATTCAGTATGGAGAGATCTGCAACATCAACAGCCTGAGGTATCAAGACATCTGTGCTGCCCATTACATTACAAACCACAAGAGAGGGACAATTCTCCAGCAGGATAGCGCTCCTGCTCATACTTCAGCCTCCACATCAAAGATCCTGAAGGTCAAGCTGCTCCAGGATTGGCCAGCCCAGTCACCAGACATCAACATTAACACATCAACATTATTGAGCATGTCTGGGATAAGATGAAGGAGGAGGTGTTGAAGATGAACACAAAGACTTTTGATGAACTCTGGGAGGCCTGCAAGAAGGCTTTCTTCACCATTCCAGATGACTTTATTAATCAACAAAGAGGAAAAATCAAGAAAAGCAAAAAATTGGAAAACTTTAGTTGAAAATTTGTAGGTTCTAATTTATTTTTGCAATATTTTGCTTGAATGTAATTGTATTTTCTTTCAATTTCAAAATATGTTTGATAACTAAAATATTATTTTAATAAATATATCTGTTTAATAAATCTGTTTTGTTAAAATGCACCAAAATACACTGCCTATATTCACTGAGAAATAAAGGAACATATTCATCTTCAACTTGGGCCGTACTCCATTATGCTGAGATTTAATTAAATATATTATTGCTAATGGATGGGAGTGTATATATATATATATATATATATATATATATATATATATATATATATATATATATATATATATATATATATATATATATATATTAATATATTTTATATATATATATATATATATATATATATATATATATATATATATATATATATATATATATATATATATATATATATATATGTTTAAAACTACTCATAATATTAAACTTGAAAAAATCCTTTATGCTTGTTGCTAAGATCAAACTAGCATCAGTCCCTTAGCAGCTCCAGGTCTGAACGTTCACAACAGTCAAAAGCTTTTAATTTCTGCGCTCAATAAAGGCGCAGTTTCCCGCAGCGCTCGGCTTTCTTCCTCTGGAGTGTGATTGTGGATGAAAGTATTGGTGAGAACAATCGGAGCACTTCGCCGCTGCGCTATTGAGAAATATCCAGGAAGGAAGAATGCAAAAACTTGAGAAAGGAGAGCGTGATACTCTGCAGAAAAGGAAACCCGGTGATTTTCCTTTACAGCAGGTAAAAGCGTCTGGAGGACAGCGCTCTGAGATGGAGCAGAAGTGCTGAAGAACCAAACCCTGCTGATGATGCCGAATAATCACAATGAGGATATGAACAGAGCCCAGAGCCGATGAGAAAGCATTGCGGAGATGCTCATAACCCACAAATGACCAGAGATGCCCTTCACAAAAGCCTAATAAGAAGTTCGTAAAAAATGCTATATGATTTATTTTAATATTACGGTATGTTTTCTAGAAGTAGCGCAAGTCAAAGAAGTTCGTAAAAATATAGTATGTCTGATTTTAATATAACAGTCTGCTCTTCTAGAAGTTTCGTAAGCCTAAGAGGTTAAAAAAAATATTGCATGACCTATTTTAATATTACGGTCTGTTTTGTAAAAGTATTGTAAGCCTAAGAAGTTCGTAAAAAAATATTGTACAACTGA
This sequence comes from Danio rerio, assembly GCF_052040795.2. NCBI lineage: Eukaryota > Metazoa > Chordata > Actinopteri > Cypriniformes > Danionidae > Danio > Danio rerio. Next base: position 44,531,588 of record NC_141044.1, read on the forward strand.
TCTGAATATTATGGTCTGTTTCTCAAATTTAACAAGTCTAAGAAATTTGTAAAAATGAATGTATAATAATATTCATATGAAAGTGTTTCCACAAACATCGTAAGCCTAAAAAGGTAGAAAAAATTATCGTACAACTAATATTAATATTCTGATATGTTTTCTAGAAGTATTATAAAAGTTTGTAAAAATGATCATACAACTGATCTTAATATTACAGTCTGTTTTCTACAAACATTATAAGCCTAAGTAATCATGAAAATTATTGATATGATTAATGTTAATATTACAATATGTTTTCTAGAAGTAACAAGCCAAAACCTTTGTAAAAAATGATCGTACAACTAAACCCAATATCACCATATGTTTTAAGAAGTACCGTAAGCCTAAAAAGTTCAGGAAAAATATGGTATAGCTGATTTTACATTACAGTCTGTTTTGAAAAAGTATCATAAGTATAAGAAGTTTTCAAAAATTATTACATAACTTATTTTAATTTTACAGTTTGTTTCTAAAGGTATCGTAAGCCTAAAAAGTTCATAAAAAAACATTGTACAACTGATCTGAATATTACAGTCTGTTTCTCAAAAGTATCATAAGCTGTCCATTATCATAAGTCTAAGCGCGCAAAAAATTACATAACTTATTTAAATATTACTGTCTAATATTAAGACTGTAATATTAATAAGTTTTCTAGATGTAAGCCTAAGTTTGTAAAAATTATCATACAACTGGTTTTAATAATATAGTTTGTTGCTCAAAAGTATCGCAAGTCTAAAAAGTTCATAAAAAATTATTATAAAACTGATGTTAATATTGCGGTCTGTTTCTTAAAGTATCGTACTTCTAAGAAGTTTGTAAAAATGATTGCATAACTTATTTTAATGTTACAGTCTGATTTCTAGATGTATCAAAAGAAGGTCTGTTAAAATTATCGTATGACTGATATTAATATTATAGTTTGTTTTCTAGAAAGTATTGCTAGCCTAAAAGGATTTTAAAAATTATTGTATTGATATTAACTTTACAGTCAGTTTTCCAAAAGTATGATTAGCCTTAAAAGTTCATCATAAAAAAATTATTGCATAACTTATTTTAAAGAGCCCTTATTATACATGAAATAGGGTCATATTTTGGTTGTAAGGGTCTCCGACAACTGGGCGGGGCTTAAGTTTGTATCCACGTCATGTCGAAATGGCTAATGACTCGTTATCAAGATGATTCATTTGAAGTACTATGAGTCGACTCACTACAGATTTAAGCCTGAGCTGGATATTCACTTCACTTAGAGCTCTACTACACACTACATGGAAGCTCATTCTCAAAAACACATAATAGAGGCTCTTTAATATTTCAGTTGGTTTCATAGGTGTATCGTAAACACAAGTTCGTAAAAATGATCTTAATATTACAGTCAGTTTTATGAAAGTATTGCAAGTCTAAAAAGTTTGTAAAATTATTATACAACTAATGTTATTGTTACAGTTATACAGTTTCTCAAATGTATCGTAAAATTCGCAAAAAGGATCGTACAACTGATATAAATTTTTACAGTCAGTTTTCCAAAAGTATCCTGAAGCAGGTCACACACCAGAAGCGGCGCTCAGCCACGACTCAGGACGCTGCTCATATTTCTGCCGCACCACAGAGCGGCGTCTGAATAGTTCCATTTTAAATATGAAGCGAATGTGCGCGTCTGGTATGCAATACTTTCAACTGTCATGTGCGAGCCGTGTCGCAGCGCTGAGCGCCGCATCCGGTGTGTGACACCGTTTAGCCTAAAAAGTTCAGAAATATTATTTGGTAATTTATTTAAAGTCTTTTATTTAAAGTTTTCTAGATGCATCGTAATCCTAAGTTTGTAAAAATGATCATACAACTGATCTTAATAATACGGTCACTTTCACGAAACTATCGCAAGTCTACAAAGTTTGCAAATTTATTATACAATTGATGTTAATATTACGGTCTGTTCCTCAAATGTACCATAAGTCTAAGAAGTTCATGAAAATTATCGTACAACAGATTTTAATATTACCGTCTGTTTTCTAAAAGCCTAAGAATTTTTTTAAAATTGTTATAACTGGTCTTGATATTACAGTCTATTTTCTAGATGTATCGTAAGCCTAAGTTCGTAAAAATGATCGCACAACTCATTTTCTTAATATTACAGTCTGTTTTCTACCACAAGTGTAATCAGTTCGTAAAATTTATCGTATGATTGATTTTAATATTAGTCTGCTTTCAAATAGCATCGCAAGCATAATAAGTTCATTAAAATAATCGTATAGCTAAACTAACCAACCACTACTGTCACTTTTTACCATTAATTTGTACGTTGTGTTGGTTTGTTTGCTTTTGAGACTGCCGTAACCTTCAGAACTTTAAGTTTTAATCTTTCCTCGCGCTGCTATCATTGCTGTTATCTAATTTTGATCACTGTGTTTCCCACAAAACAAAGGTTTCTTGTCAAAGTTTCTTGGTTAATTTGCAAAACAATATACTTCTAGCACGGTATAAACACAACAACAATGAATATTACATTACTGCTGGAAAAATAAATCAAGTGTTCATAAGTCTTCACACACACAGAGAAAGAGAGAGAGATAAATAATTGCATCTGCTCTCAAACGCGGTGTTTCTGTAGGGCAAAACAGTGTGCTTTTAGCTTTCTAATCACATGTGTGAATTAAAGCTTGATATAAATAAGCGTCTAATCCTGCTCAACCTTGCCGTTAGGAATAAAGCAGCATTTCCATACAGACGGAGTTTCGAAAGCGCCTCAAATCTGAGGACTAAAGGCTGATTTACATACAATTCATCCCAATCTGCTCCTCTGCAACTCTTCATCAATATGAGTCAGAAACAGCAGCATTATACTGTATGCAGATCAGCCCACAGACTCTGCTGCAGGACTGGCTAAATGAAGTTTCCTCCGCAGATGAAGTGCTGTGTGTGTGTGTGTGTGTGTGTGTGTGTCCTTCAGACTGGTCTTCTTCTTCTGTTTTAACTCATTGATTATCTGCCCACAGTCACTGAAAATACTATTAACAGTCTATTGATTAACCTGAGCAGAGAGAGAGAACTCCAGCAGACAAATCACCCTTATTTACACACACACTATCAGCTTTATGTGTGTGTGTGTGTGTGTGTTTATGTGCTGATAAAGCAACACCAGCGGAGAGTTGTTGTGTTTCAGTCGCACTATAAACAAAACAACCCGAAGCGCAGTGCAGAGAGATAACACGCACGCATTAACCCACACAGGCATTAACCCACACAAATTATTTTTGTCCATGCATGAAATATTGCAGATATTTATAATTATATATTTATTATTATTATTGTTATTATTCTTCTTCTTCTTATTGTTGTTGTTGTTATTTATATTGTTATTATTATTGTAATTATTTTTATAATTATTATTATTTTCATTATTATTGGTATAACTACTACAATTATTATTATTATTATTATTATTATTATTATTATTATTATTATTTTTGTTGTTGTTAGTATTATTGTTATTATTGTTGCTATTATTGTTTTTGTTATTATTATTATTATTATGTACTACTACTACTACTACTATTAATATTATTATTATTATTACTGCTACTATTATTTTTTATTATTAATATTATTATTGGTAATGATATTCTTATTTTTATTATTTTATAATCACTACTATTACTATTATTATTTTGTATTATTATTATTATTATTATTATTAATATTATTTTTATTATTATTATTATTATTATTATTATTGCTGTTGTTATTAATACTATTATTATTGTTGTTGTTGTTGTTTTTATTATTTTTTTTGTTGTAATTAATATTCTTATTATTCTTATTATTATTACTATTATTATTATTATTTTTTTTTTACTATTGATATTTAATGATCTAATGTGATTTAATGTGCTAATTACATTTAACATATTCAAATATAAATATATTATATAAATTTTTATTTGCTATAATATTGATAAAAACATGATAGTTTAACTCAATGCATAGAAGTAATTATGTTAGTTTGTTTTATAGTTTTTAATGCCATAACAGCATTTATCCACAAGACAAACACAAGTGACCATCATAAAATATATATCCAGCTGATAAATAAATAAACAATTCAGAATAAACTTTTCCTTCAGTAAATGCATGATGGAAATTACAGTTCAACATGATGTGTTTAACAATAAATTGAATAAAAGTTTCTACATATACATATATACAGTCTATAAAGTGATGTTAAAAGCACTTTCACACTCATTCTCATTCTATAAGCTGCTGTCTTCAGAGATTTAACTCATTTCTCTGAGTTTCAGCAGTTCTCCAGTAATACAGGGTTAGTCTTGCTGATGCTGACCACATAAAACATCCCCTTCCTCATTTCAGGAGCTGATCCGGGACGCCCCATCATTATATACTCTTCATATTTAAAACACCGTTCAGCCATGGGTTTCTCCTTGACCTTGGACCCTCACACACACACACACAGACACACACTCGTTTATATGAATCAATCTGCTGCAGCCAATCATAATGCGGCTCTAAACGGAGAGGTCAAAGGTCAAGGTAAGGCCTCAGAGGGAGAGATGGAGGCGTTTCATAAGTGTGTAAAGGCCATAAACCTGCGCAGGGCTGCTGTATCATGGGAAACGTGTGTGTGTGCGTGTGTGTGTGTGGTCAATTCAGCAGCTTTCACTTTTACTAGCTGAGTAATAAGATTTTAGATGTGCTGTAAGTGTGTGTGTGTGCGTGTGTGTGCATGCGCGTATGTGTGTGTAAATGTGTGCTTTTGTAGTGTGTGTGTTTGTGTAGTGTGTGAATTTGCGTGTGTTGTGAGAATGTGTCTGCTTTTGTAGTGTATGTGGTTGTAGTGTGTGAGTGTGTATAGTCTGTGATGTATAAGTGTAGTGTCTGTGTGAATCGTGTGTTTGTGTAGTCTCATGAGAGAGTGTGTATGTGTGTATGTAGACAGTGTGTGCGCATTATGCATGTGCACTTGTAATTTATGGGTAGAGTTTGTGTACATATATGTATGTGTATGTATATGTGTGTGTGTGTGTGTGTATGTGTGTGTGTGTGTGATTGATATTCCCTCCACTGCTCTCTCTCTCCCGCTCAGAGCGCTGTATTAATTGTAATTGGCATTTGTATGTCAGGCGTCAGTGGCGAGTGAAGGTTTGACATTTAAATAACGCCGGCCTGATCATTGTCACATTATTGCCTGCTGATGAGCGGCTGGTCAGAATAATCCTAATATTAGTGCGCTCTCCGTGTCTGAGCGCCGGACGCAGAAAATAAAAGCATTAGTCCCGCATGGAGGAGAACAAATGGAGCGAAACTGAAGAGAAGCGCTTTTACTGCTGGAGGAGACGCAGAGACGGACACAAATCATGCTGTTATCAGATTCTCCTGTTACAACACGACAATAAACCACTCACACACACACAAACAAACACACACACACACACACCTGTATGAGACCCAAGCCTTACAAATATACTCTACAGTACACACACTGCTGCAGAATCTTATTTTATAAACATCAAGTACTGTAATATTTTTTAAATTTAGCATATTTACAAAATGTTTTAAATTAGAAAAAATATTAATTAAATATTACATTAGACATTACATATTAACTATTAAATAAGATTACAAATTCAAATTTTCAAATAAAAAAAAAATGTATTGATTAATTAATAAACTGATAGAAAGGCAACAGTAACTCAAATAAGCACTCGATACAACCGAGCTGCAGAAGAGCATCTCTGAACACACAACATGTCCAACCTTGAGGCGGATGGGCTACAGCAGCAGAAGAGCACACCGGGTGCCGCTCCTGTCAGCTAAGAACAGGAAACTGAGGCTACAATTCACACAGACTCACCAAAACTGGACAATAGAAGATTGGAGAAACGTTGCTGCTCTGATGAGTCTCCATTTCTGCTGACACATTCAGATGCTCGGCTCAGACAACATGAAAGCATGGATCATCCTGCCTTGTATCAGCGGTTCAGGCTGGTGGTGGTGGTGTAATGGTGTGGGGGAGATTTTCTTTGGGTCCATTAGTACCAATTGAGCATCAACGCCACAGCCTACCTGAGTATTGCTGCTGACCATGTCCATCCCTTTATGAGCACAGTGTCTCCATCTTCTGATGGCTACTTCCAGCAGGATAACGCAGCATGTCATAAAGCTCAATCATCTCAGACTGGTTTCTTGAACATGACGATGAGTTCACTGTACTCAAATGGCCTCCACAGTCACCAGAGCTCAATCCAATAGAGCAGCTTTGGGATGTGGTGGATCGGGAGATTGGCATCATGGATGTGCAGCCGACAAATCTGCAGCAACTGTGTGATGCTATCATGACAATATGGAGCAAAATCTCTGAGGAATATCTCCAGTAGCTTGTTGAATCTCTGCCATAAAGGCAGTTCTGAATGCAAAAGGGGGTCTGAGTAAGGTGTACCTAATAAAGTGGCCGGTGAATGTATCTTTATACATATAAAAACAAAGTAAAAGAAAAGAAAACAAATCCTCAAATATATTCAGAAATAACCTATAAAGCTTTTAGCTGGTCTACAATTTATCATTATTATTAGTATTATTATATTATTAGTATTATTCCTATTATTAGCATTATTAATATCATCATCATCATCACCATTATTATAATTATATTTAAGCATTATTAAGGACTGCCAGCTCCTGTATGAACCCAGTTTCTTTGTTAGTTAGCTTTTCTGCCATATTGTTAACCTCAGAGTTTCCTGTAGACGCTAGCCTGAACATAAGCTGATGTTTGGAGGAGCATCTGGATCTCCTTCACACTCCTGACTGACCGTCTGATGTTCAGCTCCGGCGAGGAAAAACTCTTTCACACACAAGTGGGAGCAGAGAAATAAAAGCTAAAAGAGGAATGAATCAAAAGCAACAAAAGCGGAGCGCGGAGTGTTTGATGTGTGCGTGGAAGCGTCCCCGGTGCGTGATTCACTGAACTCCAAGAATCACGGCCGCGTCGCTTTATTGTTTCTGAAAAATCCCTCTGCGGAGAGAAGCGGAGCAGGATTTCTGCAATATCAACAAACCCATCTGGGTAATGGCGCTGCTTTCATCCTTATCAAAGCTCTTTTCATATCGGCTGGAAGTGGAGCAATAATGACAGCTTTTGAAAACCCACAATCAAAACTCAATTACTCTACCCAGAGTGCACTTCTGCACAAAAGATGGCGCTGTCCTGGTGCCGGCGGGCATCCGCTCTCGAGCATCTGTGTGTATTGAGAACGAGGAGTGTGTTTCAATCAGGCCTCATTCACACTCATTCACTTGCTGCAGCAGTGTACATGTGAAGTGATGTCATCATGCTTCATTATAATGTCATCACTGCAATATGATGATACAAACAGACGGACGTCGACTGTTTATTATGCTCTATAGTTCCCAACATCCTAGCAACCACGTAACGCTACAACAACCACATCACACTACGACAACAACTCAAATACCCTAACAACCACATAACACTACAACAACAACTCAAACATCTAAGCAACCATTTAACACTACAACAACCACTCAAATACCCTAGCAACCACGTAACACTACAACAACCACTCAAACACCCTAGCAACTATATAACACTACAACAACCTCTCAAACACCCTAGCAACCACGTAATGCTACAACAACCACTCAAACACCCTAGCAACCACGTAACACTACAACAACCACTTAAACACCCTAGCAACTACGTAACACTACAACAACCACTCAAACACCCTAGCAACCATGTAACACTACAACAACCACTTAAACACCCTAGCAACCACGTAACACTACAACAACCACTTAAACACCCTAGCAACTACGTAACACTACAACAACCACTCAAACACCCTAGCAACTACGTAACACTACAACAACCACTCAAACACCCTAGCAACCACGTAACACTACAACAACCACTCAAACACCCTAGCAACCATGTAACACTACAACAACCACTCAAACACCCTAGCAACTACGTAACACTACAACAACCACTCAAACACCCTAGCAACCATGGAACACTACAACAACCACTCAAACACCCTAGCAACCATGTAACACTACAACAACCACTCAAACACCCTAGCAACCACGTAACACTACAACAACCACTCAAACACCCTAGCAACCACGTAACACTACAACAACCACTTAAACACACTAGCAACCACGTAACACTACAACAACCACTCAAACACCCTAGCAACCATGTAACACTACAAACACCCTAGCATTCACATAACACTACAACCATTCAAACACCCTAGCAACTATGCAACACTACAACCATTCAAACACCCTAGCAACCATGTAACACAACAACCACCAATCACCCTAGCAACCATATAACACAACAATCACAAACCAACCTAATAACCATGTAACACCACAAACACCCCAACAACCATGTGAAACTACAACAACCACCCAAACATCCTAGCAACCTTGTAACACCCCAACAAAAACCCAAACTCCCTAGCAACTATGTAACACCACAACAACCACCTAAACACCCTAGCAACCACATAACACCACAACAACCACCCAAACAACCTAGCAACAACATAAAACTACAACCAACATCCAAACAGTAAACACCCCACATGACACACCAACAACCACTCAAACAACCATGCAACACCACTCAACCACCCTAGCAACCATGTAACACAACAACAAACACCCTAGCAACCATATAACACCACAACAAACACCCTATCAACCATGTAACACCAATACATTAAACATGTAACACCCCAACATCCACCCAAACAACTATGTAACACCACCCAACCACTATAGTAACCATGTAACACATCAACAATCACTCAATCAACCATGTAACACACCAACAATCACCCAAACGATTATATAAAACCACCCTAGTAACCATGTAACACATCAACAATCACATTATCAACCACGTAACACTACTAAAACCACTCAAACACCCTAGCAACCATGTAACACATACACATTTAACATGTAACACTACAACAACCACCTAAACACCCTAGCAACCACAGAACACCACAACAACCACCCAAATACCCTAACAACCATGTAACACCAAATATAAACACCCGAACATCCTAGCAACAACTTTAAATTACAACAGCAACCTTGTAACACCACAACAACCACCCTAGCAACTATATAACACCCCAACATCTACTCAAACACCCTAACAACCACTCAGAATCCCCAGCAACCAGTTGGATATTCTCAGCCGTCTGTTTAGTTGTGTATGTGATGTTTATCTGTCGGGTTTGGACACAGTGATTAATTTGCATGGTCGGAGCAGCACAGGGGGATTGTGGGAGAATGAGTTTCTGCCCTGAGGGATCAGGCTTATCTGCGTCAGAAACTCCTCAAAGACCTTCAGCAGATCAAACCGGCCCTGAAGAAATGAGGATTCGCTGTCAGACTCAGACTCCCGCTGCATCTCAAACACATACATAATCAAACTCAGCGCTAACATGCTAACACTCGACCTGATTTGATTGACAGCAACTGGAATCATGTGACCAGTACACACCCCACTGAACTTCAGCAATCTGACCAACACCCGTATACTGAGTTACACACACCATATCGCATTAACAACATCCCACACATCATCCATAGCTATCGTTATCAAAAGTGTAAAAATACTAGCAAGCCACACCCAATACATATGTCACATACTACTTACTACTAAGTTTTATTATAATACGATATTTTATAATCTAATCTAATATGAAATAAAATAATAAATATGATATGCGTATTGGTTAGTATGAAAAACATTAAGAATTGCAAGCAAAATATAACATAAATATAATAAAACGTTTTTAAAAATCCTATAGTAATCCTATTATAAAAATCAGTGAATAAAATAAGATTTACACCCTAGTAACCCTTCTTAACACCCCAACAGAAAGTAACATTATTGCAATTACCCTGATTATCCTAGCAACCTTTCTGGACACCCTGTTAACCACCTCAAACCCCCAGAAAAACACCCCAGCAACCACATTACACCTTAACAACCCTTCAAAACATCGTAGCAACAACTCTTTGTAACCGTTTAATCTTTCTAAATATTTGATCAACAACTCCAGAGTCCATACATTAAAAATGAATTAAATTAAATTAAAATGCTAATAAAATAAAATACACAAACACACTAGCAATAAAGTAACACCCTTGCAACCATCCTGTAGACCCTAGCAACAACCAAAATTACCTGGAAACCCTTTAAAAGCTTCCTATTACTACATTGTAGTTTCTAGCAACACTTTGAAACAGCCTAGCAACCACCTCAAACCTCTCAGCAACACTTTTGAACATCCAAGCAACCACATAACACCATAGCAACCAAAAGCCTTAGCAACGCTTTATAACATTCCAACAACAACTTTTTGTAACCGATCAACTACTCAAAACGTAAAAAATAAAACAAAACAAAAATAAAATAAATGTAAATTAAATAATTATAATTAAATAAAATAAAAAATAGATAACTCAAGTCAATAAGTAAATCTTTAAAATACAATTAAAATAAAATGAATTAATTAATTAAAATAATTATAATAAATATATAGAAATTTAATTGAATAAAAAATAATAAAATTAAATTAAATAATCTAAAATGTAATTCAATAAAAAATATTTTTAAAATAATAAATAATAATAAAACTATGCAACTGATCAACTTCTCAAAACGTAAAAAATAAAACACAACAAAATTAAATTAAATAAATTCAAATTAAATCAAAAATAAATAACTTAACTAAAATGTTAAATATTAAAAGTAAAAATAAAATAATGAATGAATTAAAATGAATATAATTAAAATAAATGAAAATTTTAAATTAAATAAAATAATAAATAATATTAAAATTATAAAATAACAATAAAAATATTTAAAAAATAATAAAATACAAAATGATAATAAAATAATAACAAAATTTAATTACAATAAAATAAAAAAAATTTAAAAAAAATAAATAAATAAAATAAAATAAAATAAATTAAAATAAAATAAAATAGGGCAGGTAAATGATTTAGTAAGCGAGGCGCGCTCTGTGTACGGGTTATTCTTGCGTGAATCTGCCCGGAGCAATATAACGTTTTCCGCAGGGAGAGGAAGGAAAGGCTCCGGAGTAATGGCCTACTTCAGGGATAAAAGGCAGGTTTACTCTATTTACCGTACTGCTCATGTAAAATGGATTATAAAGAGCTGCTAAAATATGCAAGTCTGAAAACAGACGTGGATCATGTTTGATTCACTGCAGCTCCTGAACGAACTTTCTGAAGATCACAGAAAGAAGACTCTCCTTGAATGGCTTACTGTTAAAAGGCAAAATAAAAGTCCTGTGGAGAATACTAATCAGAAGATCTAATAGGAGCTATCCTTCAGAATATCTCATCAACTCAGAACATCAGAAAATCCAAAAATAAAATAAATAAAATTATGGTTTCTCACAATGTGCTGATCTCTGATAAAGCAAGGACTAGACCAGGGTTGGCCAACCCTGTTCCTGGAGAGCCACCTTCCAGCAGATTTCAGTTGCAACCCATATCAAACACACCTGCCTGAAATCTGCAGAAGGTGGCTCTCCAGGAACAGAGTTGGCTTAAAATAAATTAAATATTTTACATTAAAGAAATGAATCAAATTAATTTAAATTAAATCTAAAAAAAAATACAGCATGGACTAAGCCAAACTAAACTAAACTAAACTAAACTAACATAAAATAAAACAAAAATAAAATGTATTTTTACTGTAGTTATCCCTAATAAAGACCTCTAGGCTAAAGAAAAGTGAATAAAATTAAATTTTAAAATGTAATAAAATTAAATTTAAGTAAAAAATAAAATAAAAAATGTCATTTAATTAGATTTTAATTAAAAATTATTATAAATTAAAATAAAATAACATAAAACAGGTTGATTCAACCTCTGATAAAGCATAAAATAACATTGAATTGAATTAAATTAAATCTGTTTTATTATATTAAATAAAAAATTAAATAAAACACAAGTTTATTTTAAATTAAATTAAGATTAAATTAAATGAAATTAAATTATAATAAAAGTAAATAAAAAAAATAATAAAAAATAAATATATACAAAAAATATATAAATTAAATTAGATTGAAGTAGTAAATAATCTATCAATAATTAATAATTAATATCACATACACAGTTGTTAGTGACTCATTATTTCCTTCATACAGTATTTCTTCCTTTTTGAGGCAAACAACAAGAAAAACAAAACCCTAAAAACTTTCTTTAAATAACAGAAAACAACAAATTCAATCAGTAAAAACAAAAACACACTAAACTGAACACAAACGCAGACCGACGGTTGTGCTTTCAGTGTATGTTTCCAACTCTGTGTGTGTGTGTGTGTGTGTGTGTGTGTGTGTGTGTGTGTGTGTGTGTGTGTGTGTGTGTGTGTGCGTGCGTGTGTGTGTGTGTGTGTGCGCGTCTGTCCTGGGACTGAAATAAATAAACTATTTGCTTGAGGTTTTGCTCATTTTGACTCGTCTATTTCTCCGTATCTGGAGCTCTTTGTCAGGATAAATAATGGCATAACGCTGCAGTCACAAGTGGAGCAGATGAGTTTGTCAGCCCTCATTTGGCCGCAGTAACATCGATTTAGACAGGAAAAAAAACAGGAAATTGCACGGCCTGTTCAATAGGCCAATGAGATTAGACAGAGAGCGGGAATTACCATAAAAATGATGCTCCGTGCTCAAAACTGAGGAGAAACACAACTGCTGGGAGAAACCGAAAGAAAACAAACACAATTCTGCTCTATTAATGAAATGCAGGACTTATTTACACACGTCTGCTGTCGGATTCAACATCCCCGCTGATGGATATAAGAAAACAGCAGCATTCCCAGCCTGCGTATGTCTTAATAAATGAATATGAAGCATATAGACACGGCTATTCCTGAATTAGGAACTGATTCCAAGTCAATTTAAACCTCTTAAAAGTACAGACAGAGGAATATTACAGGTGCAACTCAACCGTGTGGACTCTTAATGACAGAAGAATGCTTTTACCGGTTGCTCGGGTGTTCAGTTTGGTTTCTAGGGTGTTCAGTTTGGTTGCTAGGGTGTTCAGAGTGCTTGCTGTGGTGTTCAGTGTGGTTGATGTGGTGTTCAGAGTGGTTGTTAGGGTGTTTGTTTACTATAATGTTAAGTGTGGCTGTTGGGGTGTTTAGATTAGTTAATGGAATGTTTAGAGTGGTTGCTAGGATGTACAGTTTGGTTGCTAGGGTGTTCAGATTGTTTTCTAGAATACTCAAAAGTGGTTGGTAGGATGTTCAGATTGTTTACTAGAATGTTCAAATTGGTTGTTAGGGTGTTCAGGTTGGTTGCTAGGTGTTTAGATTGGTTACTAGAATGATCAGAGTGGTTACTAGGGTGTTCAGATTGGTTGCTAGAATATTTAGATTGGCTGCTAGAATGTTTAAAGTGGTTGCTAGGGTGTTTCGAATGCTTGTTAGGGTGTTCAGAGTGTTTGTGAGGGTGTTTGTTTACTAGAATGTTCAGTTTGGTTGCTAGGGTGTTTAGAGTGGTTGCTAGGATGTTCAGAGTGGTTGATGTGGTGTTCAAAGTGGTTGTTAGGGTGTTTGTTTACTATAATGTTAAGTGTGGTTGTTGGGGTGTTTAGATTAGTTAATGGAATGTTTAGAGCGGTTGCTAGGATGTACAGTTTGGTGGCTAGGATGTTCAGATTGTTTACTAGAATGTTCAAAGTGGTTGTTAGGGTGTTCAGGTTGGTTGCTAGGTGTTTAGATTGGTTACTAGAATGATCAGAGTGTTTAATAGGGTGTTCAGATTGGTTGCTAGAATGTTTAGATTGGTTGCTAGGGTGTTTCAAATGCTTGTTAGGGTGTTCAGAGTGTTTGTGAGGGTGTTTGTATACTAGAATGTTCAGTTTGGTTGCTAGGGTGTTCAGAGTGGTGCCTAGTGTGTTCAGAGTGGTTGCTAGGATGTTCAGATTGTTTACTAGAATGTTCAGAGTGGTTGCTAGGGTGCTCAGAGTGGTTGCTAGTTTGTTCAGAATGGTTGCTAGGGTGTTTAAAGTGGTTGCTAGGATATTCAGATTGTTCACTAGTATGATCAGAGTGGTTGCTAGGTGTTCAGAGTGGTTGTTAGTGTTCTTATTGTTAACTAGAATGCTCAGAGTAGATGTGTATTCAGTTCAGTTGCTAGGCTGTCCAGATTGGTTTGATTGCTAAGGAGTTCAAATTGGTTGCTAGGTTGGTTTAAATTGGTTATTAGAAATGTTGAGAGTTGTTACTAGGCTATTTTAAGGGTATTTAGAATGAATACTACTGGATCAGTTTGGCTAAGATGTTAAGAGTAGTTGCTAGGGTGTTCAGACTGGTTACTTGAATACTTAGATTGGTTACTAGGGTGTGCCACTTGGTTGCTAGGGTATTCAGATTTGAAGCTAAAATGTTCAGAGTGGTTGCTAGGCTATTTTACATAGTTGCTAAGATGTTTTGTGGGGATTAGAAACTGCAGTTAGGCTATTGGTCTAAAATCACCTCATATTTATGGTTGTGTGTGATTGTGTCGCAGCGTTGTCCTGCAAAACACAACAATTCCTTTCACTGTATGTCCACACATGTAGAGGAATCACAGCTCATCTTGACCTGTGTTGTGCTGAGAGTGCATGAGCAGGAGGATGTTTCTGCTGCACACGCCTGATCTGAACAGTTTTGTGTCCTCCATTATTGCATTATAAAGCAGCGTGACATCTCCATTACTGTATCTACAATCGCTCTCCGCTGCTGATAACACCGGCAGGGTCTGCTGATGAATCGCTCACTGTGCACTTCTCTACAGCTTTACACTGAGAGAGAGAGAGAGCAGCACACATCCATCACTACCTGTTCCCATACTCCTCTTTTATGCACATTTTGGATCATGGCATACAAAAATGATGACGAGCATAATTGTTTTGACAGACGCTTCGATCAGATATAAATGTGTGTGTGAGGGTCTTTGCGTCATTAATGTTTGGCTTGATTCTCATTGACTGCTTTATTCACTTATGTTACAGTTTTGCTCAAGTTTAATGCAGATCTTTGGATGGAGACAGAGCTTTCATCTGCTTCTCTCTGCACAGGAGCGGCAGAACTGTTTGTCCAGCGGAGCTTGAGGAGAAGCAGGAGGAGAGACTGCAGTAATTGAGGGATCCACAGAGTCAGTGGAGCGTCAGAAACAGCTTCAGTGTGACAAGAGTCAGTCAAACACGGAACAGCTCTTCTCTAATGACCAGCAGAACACACACACTCACACACACACACACACAAAAACACTCACATGCACACTCACACAAAGATCCACACATACCACCACTTGCACGCACACACACACACACACACACAGATGAACACATACAGACACATATGTTCATGCACATATGCATTACACACAGACACTCACACACACACACACGTGCACACACTCACATGCAAACTCACCGACACTCACACACGTACAAAACACACACACAGATCAACACATACTAGCACGTGCACACACTTACACTCATTCAGGCACACTCACACACAGACCTACACACACTATCACACGCACATACTCTCACACTCATGCACGCTCCCACACAATCAGATACAAACATACACACATGCATACACACACACACACACACACACACACACACACACACACACACACACACTCACACACACACTCACAAAATCAGACACATACATTAACACACACACACATGCATACACATACACAAACATACACACGCACTCACTCACGCACACACAGACCCATACACCAACACATGCACACACTCACACAGATTCACACATACAGACACACACAAACACACACATACATTCACCCACAAAAATTTTATAGGAACACAATCCCACATGCACACACTCAACATGCACACACACACACACACACAGACCAATGCAAACAAATACACACACATGATCACACACACACTCAAACACACAATTACTCACGCACAAATTAAAGACTTGTGTCCTGATGTCACACACACACTCACACTCCTCTGACACACACACTCTGCACATCCTCCTCCTGCGGGAGGATCCTCTGGTGTGTTCCTGAAGGTGACTTTGCAGTGTGTGTTTTGTGCGTCTGTAGAGTCACAGCGCTGCGAGATCTGATGCTCATTTCCAGAGGGATCAGTGTGTTTCATTCTGCTGCTGCTGGAGGAACACCCGCACAGATGTGTGTGTGTGTGTGTGTGTGTGTGTGTGTGTGTGTGTGTGTGTGTGTGAGACACTCAGACAAAGAAAGAAATAAGACAGTAGACGTCTGTCCTTCAAACACACTCACAAGCACACACACGTCCACACTCAGTTAGTCACACCAAAACACACTCTCACACACACGTATACATACGTACACACACTGATGCACACCCACTTACTCTCTCACACAAACACCGAGTACATTTGCACATGTGGACAGATGGACGGACAGGTAGATAAATGGACGGACCATTGGATGGACAGATGGACAGATGGATGGACGGCTGGATGGATGGACAGCTGGATGGATGGATGGATGGGCGGATGGATGGATGGATGGATGGATGGATGGATGGATGGACAGATTGATGGACAGATAAACAGTTGGAAGAATGGGATGGATGGATGGATGGATGGATGGATGGATGGATTGATGGACATATAAACAGTTGGAAGAATGGGATGGATGGATGGACTAATGGATGGATGAACGGACAGATTGATGGACAGATAAACACTTAGAAGTATGGGTGGATGGATGGACGGACAAACAGACAGATGGACGGACGGATGGATGGATGGATGGACGATAGGTGGGTGGATGGATGGATGGGTGGGTGGACGAATGGATGGGTGGGTGTAGAGATAGATACAGCAGAATGTCTTTATTTACTACATCTGGAGCTCATCTATAATTGAACTGATTTATAAATAAAGAATGAACAATTTATCCAGCGAGCAGCCGCGAGGAGCCACTCAGAGCAACGACAGCAGCGACTTCAGGAGATCAGAGCGTAAAAATCAGACGTGTAAAGAGAAGAGGATCCAATTCATGAACAAAGAGGCAGAAATGATGGAAATGAAGAAGCTGAGCTCAGAAACTATAACAAGACTCTATAAAACACTCAGAGATGACGAGATTTACTGGACTGAGAGACTGCAGCAGACATGAAGCGGAGGAATTAAACAGATATTCAGTGAAACATCCGTTCTTAAAGGAACAGCACAAGAGGTGTTCAGCCAATCACACTGCACTGGCTCAGCCGACCAATCAGAAGACTTCAGCTTTCAGCTGGGGCTCAATAAGAACTCAAATGATCCATTAAGAGTATGTTGCCAGTAAATGATTCACTGATTCAAATGATTTGATCAGAGTTAGTCTCCAGTAAACAACCCAATGATTCAAATGATTTTCTCAGAGATTAGAGTAATTGATTCACTAATTAAATGATCTGTTCAGAGAGAAACTCCAGTAAATAATTCCCAGTTTCAAATGACTTGCTCTGAGAGATACTCAACTGATTCACTAAATGTAATGATTTGATCAGAGTGGGACTACAGTAAATGATTCACTGATTCAAATGATCTGATCAGAGACAGGCTCCAGTAAACGATTCTCTGATTCAAATGATCTGTTTAGAAATAAACCACAGCAAATGATTAACTGATTCAAATGATCTGATCCGAGAGAGAGAGACTCCAGTAAATGATTCTCTGATTTAAATGATCTGATCAGAGAGAGTGACTCCAGTAAATGATTCTCTGATTCAAATGATCTGTTCAGTTAGTCTCCAGTAAACAAATCACTGATTCAAATAAAATGTTTCAGATTGAAACTACAGTGAATGACTCACTAATTAAAATTATTTGTTCAGAGTGGGAATACAGTATATGATTCACTAATTCAAATGATCTGTTTAAAAAGAAACTCCAGTAAATTATTCACTGATTCAAATCATCTGAAAAATACTACAGTTAATGATTTACTGATTCAAATTATCTGTTCAAAGTTAGTCTCCAGTAAACAACTCACTGACTCAAATTATTCATTTAGTGTGATTCTTCAATAAACGACTCACTGATTCAGATGATCTGTTCAGAGTGAGTCTCCAATAAAATGATTCACTGATTCAGATGATTGAATAAGAGTGAGCCTCCAGTAAACAACTCATTGATTCAAATGATTCAATCAGTTAGTCACCAGTAAACAACTCACTGATTCAAATGATTTGTTTAGAGAATCTTCAGTAAATGACTTACTGATTCAAATGGTGTGTTCAGAGTGAATCTCCAGTAAACGACTCACTAATTCAGATGATTTATTCAGAGTGAACCTCAAATAAATGACTGACTTATTCAAATGCTTCATCAGTTAGTCTCCAGTAAACAACTCAATGATTCAAATGATTTGTTTAGAGATAATCTTCAGAAAATTGCTTACTGATTCAAATGGTATGTTCAGAGTGAGTCTCCAATAAACGACTCACTTATTCAGATGATTAATACAGAGTGAACCTCCAGTAAATAACTCATTGATTCAAATGATTCATTCAGTTAGTCACCAGTAAATGACTCACTGATTCAAATGGTATGTTCAGAGCAAGTCTACAGGGCCGGCCACACACACACACACACACACACACACACACACACACACACACACACACACACAGAGAGACACACACACACACACACACACACACACACACACACACACACACACACACACACACACACACACACACACACACACACACACACACACACACACAGAGAGAGACACACACAGAGACACACACACAGAGACACACACACAGAGACACACACACAGAGACACACACACACTCACACACTCACACACACACACTTCTCCGCTCAGGGCTTCTGGTCAGGCAAACACAAATGCTAATGACTGGACAAGTGAATGTAATGAAATGTTAATTTATGTAAATGCAATTGTGCCATTCCACTCTTCACTGCCCCGGGCATCTCTCCTCTGATTGGCCGATGACTCCTGTGATGCGTTAATGGGCAGTTAGCGCACAGGCTAATGGAAAAGCGATTAGCCTGGTGTGAGAGAGCGTCATGCGGCGTCCACAATCACAACACTCATTGGAAATAAGAGTCATTGCACCTGTTTAATTACTGTGATAATTGCGTGTGCTTTTCTGGGGGCCCGAGGGGTCCTACAGCGTGTTGCTAATGCGTCCAGCGCTACGACAAAACCCTTAATAATGCTAATGCACACCATTAGAAGAGAAGCTGGGTTTGCTCTAGGTGAGAATCTTCATGTGTCAGAAGACGAATGGCGTAAACAACAGCGAGCAACACTGGTTTATTTATGCTCATGAGTTTAGCGTTAGCCTCCTCAGGAGACAACAGAAGCTTCATCAAGCTAAAGAGCTACATCTGTGCTAGCGTTGAACCCAACATCACATCAGCATCTCTCAATGCACTGAATGGAGCTTCACAACACAACACACCAACTCAAACAGCTTTACAATGTTGTCTATTAGTGGACCCGTGATAGAAATCACAGATGCACTGATCACCAGTCAGAACACACAGAAAAACATGACATATTCAGCTCTTTCACTCCTTTTTCCAGATTTAACATCAATGTTTTGTGTCTCCAGAATGTGTCTGTAAAGTTTCAGCTCAAATATCCATCAGAAGCTTGTCATTTTCAGCTCTGAGCATCTCCTGTTTGTGTTGCCTGTGCCTTTAATGCTGGTTCTCCCCGCCCCCTGTTCTGACATGCCTGTCAGAGTGGGCCTCGATCTCCGCCTCGGCTGCGTCAGATAAACAGCACAGTGACAGACATGAAGCAGATCTCACCGAAAATTTCTGAGAAATACTAAAGAAAGAACTTTCCCAATGATTATTTGATGTATTTGTTGTGGAGTTAAGGCTCGTACACACCCGGATGCTTTTCGTTGTGTTTGTTGTAAGCATTTATCAAGACGTTTTTTCAGATTCAAACACAAGCGATTATCACTGGCATCAAGCAGAAGAGTATGCAAAATCTCTCCTTGAAGTTAGATGGCGCTACACAACTTTAGGCTTCTGTCACCCACTTGTAACACAGAAGAAGACGACAAAATTGACACGCTTGTTGTTATGAATGGTTGAAGCAGCAGCTCCAGCTCTAGCGATAAAGAAATGATCATTGTTCAGCAGAGCAATAAGCAGCTCCATGCCTCTGGGCATCTTCTTCAATGTGCGCTCGCATTGACAGTTTTGCGCTGGAGTGCCTTCAAGTGTTGTTTACCATAACTTCAGCAGCTCCGTGCACGTGAACAAAAGTGCCAGTCTGATTGGTGGAGAAGAAAAAAATTTTAAAAAATTTTTTTAAATTACACTTTTACACCTGCCGTTTTGCACATTGGCGTGCACGATCACATTGACGCCCTTTATTTAGTCATGAGGCGTTAAAGTCGATGGACATGCCTTTCATTCAAGCCTTTCTGCAATGATGAGTCCCACACAATGTCGTTACAAAGTTCACGAACACGTACAGCAAACTTTGCACTATTTTTGCACGGCAAATGTGACAGGATACAGGTTAATATCCACTGCTGTATGAAAATCTGTTATGTTAATGTACAAAACAACCTGATTTAACGTCCACAAACCACGACTGAATCATTTTCTTTTACGGTGCATTCATGCGGGGCTTCAGCGTCAATGCCTGACAGAGGGCGTGTCTGAAGTTGGGGCTGACACGATTGTAATAGCAACATCAGCCAATGAAATTAGTCAGCAATCGGCTACTGTCTGAACTGGTG